>NW_013666392.1:98069-112049 GCF_000517525.1 Limulus polyphemus | reverse complement strand
GGAACAATGTGTGTGTAATTGAACTGAGTATTGTTGAAGTCGAGCACGTGAGACGTTCGTTGAGAATTATAGCGTTTGTTATAGCGCGACTGTTGAAATTAAGTGTATCGCAAAGTTATATTCAGAAAGAATAAACCAGTTTTATTTAAGAAAGGACTTGTGTTGCTAAAGTTTCGTCGGAACGAATTTACGGAAAATTAACTAACGAACGGAGACGTAACAATATTATAATACTACAAGAAGATAGAAGTGCATGGTATTGATGAAATATGATCTATCATTGGGTAGATTCTTTTGGATTGTCTGATAGAAATATTGCTAAGTCAAGTTCAAACAACAACAATAATAATAAATTAGCTTATTTCTTCCTACTTTCACTTCTAGATCTAGGCCTAAGTACACAAACAACGTTTTAACAGAAATTCAGAGACAAATATGGTAAGTAAACCTAATGGTTATTAAACATACTGTTACGACAGCGGAAGTCACGTGACGCTGGTAACGCGTCATGAGATTCTCGAAGAATCATGAATTGTCCTGGCAACTCTAGTCTGTTCCAGACGTCCTCTTTTTTAGTATATAAGCCCGGCAAATAAAGCTGAATTATATAGATAGAGAGATTAAAAATAGAGATAATCGAGTCAAGCCGTAAATAAAGTGTGTGAATCCATGTGAATTATAGCGTGTTTTTATAAAAGTAGTTAAGTTAAACTGACTGTGGAAATTCTGTGTATTGCAAAGTTGTATCGAGAAAGAATTAATTAAGAAAGGACTTGTATCACTGAAGTTTCGCGGAAAGAATTTCTACGGGAAATTAACAAACAAGCAGATTCGTAACAATACTTTCCTAACTTACAATAAACATACTTACATAATTTACTCGCTAATCAATCGAGTAACTGAATACATTCGATAAATTTCACTGAATAAGTTTTCTGATACTGAACTCGTAAACTCACTGGATTCTCATTGATTACTCATGGTTCTTGTATTTCTACCCTACTCTTATTCCTGCATACTCTACAAAATTTCTAGATGATTACATCATCATGATATCATAATCAACAGCCCCGTTTGATTACTCATAGTTCTTGTATTTCTACCATACTCTTATTCCTGCATACTCTACAAAATTTCTAGATGATTGCATCATATCATATCATGATTAGTAGCTCCGTTTGTCAAACAATTAACTAAATTATAACATTGAAAATATAGCTTACAACATTATATTCCAATACCTGTAACTATATCAGATATATTTATCTGTCAACAATTTCAAGCACCATATTTTACTAGATTACATTATTGTTGAATAACAGTGCTTTTGTTTCTTATCAGTCAAAATAGTGAGTTAGATATATATTCATTTCGAATACAGACCTTATCGAACCTCCTGTTTTGGGGTATTAATTGCTTACCCGTTGAATTCAGTTTGCCTGAAAAGACCACATTATGTCTCCAGCTAAAACAAAGTTTAAAACATATTTGAATAAAGTTAGATAACTAACGTATCTGAAACTAAAGCTTTAGAATTTGACTTGAAGTCTAGCAAAGGTAGCGTCTCGTAGCGAACAGGTTATGTGTACGTTAAAATAAAAGTAAAAGATGTATGGAATTGATAATCACGTTTATTGACTACAAATGAGAAAACAAATTGTGAGAAAAATGGTGTAAGTTCGTGAAGGACTAGTAAATAGAAATAGAACTAGTCAACAACTAAAATATTATCCTCAAACAAACATTAAACGGAGCACAATGAAAAAAAAAAAAAACGAACCAAATGATAATGAAAAAAGTCATTTGAAGATTTCAAAAAAATGTGAATTATAATAAAATTATTATCATATACTAATACTGTGAGAAAATAAATTAAAATAATACTAGATATATAGGAATTTACTATATCTTATTCACATTGAATACTCCATTATAGCTAATAATAATGGATATAGAATATATTCTTAAGTATCGAAAAATATTTCATTAGAAAACACGAACAACAATATTTTAAACAGAAAATTTTTCTTAACGCTAAATAAACAAGATAAAGACCGCACGGTAATCATACGTTTATACATTCATAAACAGAAACAGATTTGAAGCTGATAAACAATTTAATTTCTTGTGGTTGTTGAACAATTTAGAAAAAAGCAAAATTAAATTATTAATAATTTAGTTAGATGATTACAGAGTTATTTTGTTTTATTAAAATGAATAATTACGCATATAATAAAATACTGTTTGCTTGAAAATAATCAACGATCAATTGATAAAAAAATAAAACAATACTCTAATAACATTACAGATTTTTTTAACTCGGCACTAAACATATTATACATTGATACATCCTGGAATAACACCTGAGAAGTAAAATATATCTGAACACTTTTAGTTTTAATAACAGGTGAGAAGAGAAGGGATTTCTACAGTAATGCCCCCTGGAGTGCATTGATTATAATAAGAATCAGTATAGCTGTTAGAAAGAGAGTATTGTAGGTTCAGCTAACGTAACTGATTTTGTGTTAGCATTGGTTTACTCTTAGTCTGATGACTGAGAATATGAAACTCATTTGAGGTTTGATTATTGATGGTGTGAAATTTTCTGCAAAACTCAGCCATGCCTGGATTGATGAGCGTGGCCGAGTTCGTGACAGAAACTCGTGAGGATTATAACTCACCGACAACGTCGACTTTTGTTGGTAAAATGCCTCAATGTCGTCAAACCATAGGATCCCTCGAGGAGGTAAGTTGTATTCGAGACTTCCATAATTTATGAAGTACTAAATTATAAAAACTCAAAAGTTAGTGATTATGCAACAATTTTATTATCATTATCTGCTGTATTTGAAAATATAACAAATAAAACTTACGTTATGCTTTCTTTTTTAGTTTTAGTTTTACAGTCTTAAATGAGTGTCCAGGATTTAGGCCATCAAAAATTACTTGTTCAACCTCGTAATACTAAAAAACAGTCGACTTTCAGTTTTGTTGCCAAGACCAATATAAACTATTGACTTAGGAATATCAAATTTTTGATTAAATAAAGCATGTCACATGTTATAAATAATTAATAATATAACTTTGAAGTAACTTTAGTACTTAACTGTTAACATTGAGTCACAGTGTTAATGTTATTGCATATTGATTCCAAAAAGGATTAGTAATCTTTGATATTGAAAAAATAAATATTGGTAACATTAATAACAGGACAAAAGGTTTTTTTAATATGCATCCTGTTTTGATAAAGTTAATTAAATTAAATATACTTAAGTTTAGTGATTTAAAATATTAATTACTACAAAATATAGAATTATGTTTTTAACTGTTTAGTGTTGTGGGTTTTCAAGATGATTATATATATAGTTTATGAATATTTTATTGGTAAGTATACATTTTAGTCAATAAGTATCTATTAATAAGTAATGTCATTAAGTCATATGAATTTGAAATAGTTGTAATTGTGACAGTAAATAATCAGCCCCTATTGCTATTACTTTTAAACTATATATATATAACTGTTTATATTAAAAATGTTTTACACTTTTAATATTTTTATTTTTTAAATTAAATTGAAATTTTTTATTTGTTTTATTCATGCAGTTTGTTTACAGTTATTCCTGTTTACTATTTATTCTCTGTTGCTTTAATGTATAGACATTTGTATATGTATATATGTATTATTTATGTGTGTGTCTGTATATATATATATATATATATATATATTTTGGGTAAGAGTTCCATATGGCACCCCCACTCAATTTTTAAAAAAATTCATCAAAGTAATATTTATGTATTAATAAATCATATTAATAGTATGATCTGATAATTTTAATACATTATTATACCACTTACTTCATTAATTAGATGTACAATCTTTTTTATCCAGGCAATTCTACAATTTTTGGGTGGGGGTGCCATATGGAACTCTTTCCTTATTTTGAACTAACAGCCTCAATTAAATTTCCAAATCATAATCTCAATGTTATTCAAAAGATCCAAATAAAACATATAGTTATTTTTAACTGCAAATTTACACATATACTTATTGTATGCAGCATGCCTATATTTTTTTTTTCATGTATAATAAATACCTATATAAATTCTGAACCAACAGGAATATAGTTATGTAGTGAAGCAGATTATTATGAGCAAATCTCACAGTTTTGTATGATTTTTGTGGAGTTTAGGGTAAAAGATGACAGGTGTTGGCTGTAATACTAATACTAGGTAGCACAAGTTCTGAGCACAAAATGTTTATTCTTTTGCTTTATTTATTTAATGTAGTGTGGGCAGATACTCAATGAAAACACATAAATTTGCAAATTCTAATTAGATTGTTGCATCACACTTTAAATGTTACAATATAACTACTCTCTTAAATTAATATTAACTTCTGATCAGTTAAAAAAATAAAAATCAACCTGGTATTGATTATGGTTAATTAAATACACTGTTCTTATGTTTGTACTTAAAAAATATCAGAATGCATTGATTCTTCAGTTGGGTACCTACTCTGTTAACAATGTTTATGCCTGTAAACCTGATATCTTACAAGGTTCTGCCAGCCTAGGAGACTTAGGTTAGTCTTAACTATACTAAGCTAACAGTGTGAAATAATCTCTTACAACACAAGTATAATAATGTAATATTATAAAATTAGATTTATTAAATATTCTAACAAATACTGTTATGAAAAGTAGTATTAAAGAAAGAATAGAATATACTTATGGAACATATAAACACTAGTTGTTAGTTTTAAATACTGTCATAAATTTAATGTTTATTGAAAAACTTAACAGCAGTATAACTACGTATAAGAACAGTAAAATATAAACATTCCACAATGCTCCTTAACAATGTCTTTAAAGGTCTTTAAACAGCTCTAACTGTGTAACTTTAGAGGAATATGACATCTAAGATAAATTACTGACATATTATTGTTTAGCTATAAAGTCAGGTAGTAGGAGAGTACTAGTAGTGGGCAAAAAACTAATGTTTATGGAGAAACAATAAATAGTAATAAGTAACAAGTTAAATAAATACCTGAATCATACTGTAAATATATCAAATATTGGCATTCTAATTAAAATATATCCTTGTTAAATGTAATAAGAAAAATAGTTTATTAAACATGCACAAATAATCCAACTTTAACTAACCAATGTCACTTGACAAAACACATGGGGAGGCAACAGGAAGTAATAAATAAAGTCCCCTAATAACTGAAAAGAAAACTCAGTAAGATTGAAGAAACTTTAATGGTAATAATGAGACTTAGAAAAGAAGATTACAATAGTGGTAAACATGACAGTTAAGGTTTTATCAAGGATATTCTTCAATTTCTAAACTAAGACTTCTTTGACAAGACCTACTTAACAATGAAAAACTTCCCGTGTTTTTTTTTTTTTATCTCAAAGCTTATATATATTTTAAACTCCCTCTGTGTGTTAAACTGTGTAACATTTAATGTCATTTTAAATTTCTTTATTAAATCATCTCTTACTCTTTTTGCAAGAATACCAAAATTGAAATATTTGGAAAAGTTTTCTTATAAAATGTGATATTTTTCCATAATACATAACATAATGGGCACTTGCCTTTACAACATGAGATTTATGTAAATTTATTCTTAAACATAAGTTTTCTATTTCTCCAACATATATTTGCTCAAAACAAATATAATATAATAAATAAATAACATAATATGAATTAAACTAAATGTAGCTAGAGTTGAAAAAAAAATTTTTCTCCGTAGTATGGCCTGTAATATATTTAGTATATGGAATATAACCATTTTCACAAATACAAAAATTTGGTTTATTGCAGGGAAAAATACCTTCATCAGATTTATTTGCTTTAATTATCTGATTTAAGATAGCATATGAACTGTTGGGTTGTCTTCATGATAATATAATTTGTGCTCGATTGATAGGATTAAAATCTTATAGGGTAAAAAAGAGGTTTAAACTTAGTTTAAAATTATAGAAGAAATTAACAATAATTATAAAGATAATATAAAAGGAGTACTAATTATTTTTTTTCATAATAATCTATTGCCTTGAAGTTCAAATTAATATTAATGTTATTGAAAAAGAATTAAGATACAACTTTAAAAGCCAAGTTTGAAAATAAATTATATTACATATACTAAATATATTAAAAGCCCTACTGAGTAGAAAATATTTTTATTAAGCTCTAGACTTAGTTGTAATTCATATAATGTTATTTATGTGTTATCTTATATTTGTTATAAGCAAATATATGTCGGAGAAACAGAAAACTTATGTTTAAGAATAAATTTGCACAAATCTCATGTCAGAAATGCAAATAATTACCCATTACCTGTTAACAAACACAATGATAACTGTATAATGAAAAAAAATATATACTTTACAAGAAACCTTTTTCCAAATATTTCCATTTTGGTTTTCATGCAAAAAGAATGAAATTATTTGATGAAAATTATTTTATTATTAAATTCAAAATATATATATATAAAGCTTTAAGGCAAAAAAATGTGTGAAGTCTTTCACTGTTAAGTAGGTCTTGTCAGAGAAGGGTTAATTTAGAAACTGAATAGTGTCCAGGAAGAAACGAAACAAGTACTTATGTGTTTTTATTTATTTGTTTCTAATTAACTAAATAATAAAGTAGTTCTTTTCTTTTAATCTATTTGTTTCTATATATATATATATATATATATATATATTAAAAAAACATGTTTTACAGTTAGGAGTATAAACTTCCAGAATGTGATTGTGTTGTTAGTTTGAATTATGTTAAATTTTTCTTAAATAGGTATATTGATATTAAGTCCTTCATTTATTTAAGTATTGGTGGATAAGAAGCATCTTAAAAAGACCAAATGGCTGTCTAACTCATTGTTTTTTCTTATAAGTGTTGAATAGTGTGTAAAACCAGATAATAAATTATCCTGTTTCTTGAAAGAAAGGGTATATATGTAATGAACAATTTTCAGATATGGTGGTTCTGCAGAGATATTTCATGAAAATTTTGACACCTGTGCAAATGACGTGGTTAGCAATATCTCAATGCATCAGAAATTACTTATCTTATGTGTCTAGATATGAGCAGATTGCATCTCTCTAGACTTATTGCATACAAGACGGTCATGTGAAGTCTATGTCAATCTGTATATGAATACTACATTAAATTGTGGTTGTAAAATTTTGGTTCAGTCTTGAAACCTTTATCATACAAATTAGTTGAGGCAAATTTGACAGGTAGATGTTGTGTGCATGTCATGGATGATGGCCTTCTTTGTTCAGTTGTTTGAACAACTGCACCACTGGTTTGAAAGCAGTTCCACATTCTGCTCATGACACTTGGATCCAACTTACAACTGTCTGAATGTCTTCTGTAAGGCCTGGCCATTGCTTCATGAAATGTTTGAAGTATTTTGAACTCAATGACTCGCTTTAAAATGATGACTGGAACTATATTTTAATAACCTGTTTACAAAATAGAAGGAATGACTTATCATCTGATGCTTGATTTTCTTAACAATGAACTGGAGAGGGGATTTACATTGTTTTATAACAGTATGTTTGCCTTGTCATAGCTATAGTGTTATGAATGTTTGTTAGGCTTGATTATTTCTTTCATTATACAGTAGTTTTGCTCCTATTAAAAGGCACAAATATTTTAACACAATTTAATCAAGAAACATTATGAACTGAAACAACATTGACTAAAATATATAAAGATAGTAATTGTTTTTATTAGATCACGTCAATATTTAGTATTCTTAAATTAAATCTTTTCCTTCACTATGACTTTGAGTGAACTAGAATGTTTAGAATATTTTTTACTAGATATTTAATAAAATTATGTGTGTGTGTGCATGTGCAGGGCCAGCTCAAGGCAGGTTTGAAGGGAACCCATAGAAATATTTTAGGGGGTGCAAAAATTGTAAAAATTTAGAAAAAATACTAACAAGCAAAGAGAAAAGATATATATGTGATGAAAGTTTGTGTGTAGGACTTAAATTAATATCACATGTGAATTCCATCAAATCCAAATAATGTCTTATTTTATATATGTGAAAACCAAATCAAAGACTTTTTTCCAACTACATTTACTGTTTTAAGAATTTTATTAGCTTTGCCCATTAGTGTGGCAAGTGGCAAAATATTGATTTTGACACTAAAGTTTTTTGTGAGTTCCATAATGGGACAAGAGAGATTAAATGGTTTAGCAATAATTTCAATAGAAAAGGAAAAGGCAGAGAAATTAATATGGACATATTAAGGAAAAATGTTGCCATATTAAAAGCTTGTAAAGTTCCATTTTCTAAAGACCAATTTTTGTTGTATTTTTCTACTGTGTACCATTTTTGTACTCTGTATTTTGAATTTAAAAAAAATTATATAACATTTTGTAAATTAC
This sequence comes from Limulus polyphemus, assembly GCF_000517525.1. Classification (NCBI taxonomy): domain Eukaryota; kingdom Metazoa; phylum Arthropoda; class Merostomata; order Xiphosura; family Limulidae; genus Limulus; species Limulus polyphemus. The sequence continues at coordinate 103,637 of NW_013666392.1, read as the reverse complement.
AGAAAAATAGAATAAGAAATATAAAAATTTGAAGAAGGGTGCAATTTTTTATTTTTGCACCCTTTAATTTTTGAACTTAAGCCAGCTCTGTGTGTGTGTGTTTTGATATTGTTTGAACTTATGTATGTGTTTTTGTCCATTATTTTTATTTAATTGTTTAAACAGCTTTCATAATTATTTCATAGAATATTTAACTATATAATATTTCTGAGTACAGTAAAAATTCTGCCCTACAGAAGGAAAGCATAGAATGTCATATGGGTTCATGAAAATGTTTGTTCGTATTCTGTCAGTACACATTCACAATTTCAAATGCATCAATACGCAGTAAGTTACTTTAATGATTCTCATAAATATTGTTCTTGTAACAAATGGTAATTCATGCAGAAACCAGTAAACATGGTTTCTAGCAATAATAAGTGGTCATTGGATGTATAAGGACTAGCGAAGAATATTATGTAAAAATTTGTGATTTCTGAAGTAAAAATATATTGCAGGAAAACAAATTGTATTATCCATGTATGTTAAATACATGACAATAGAAGTCTTAAACTTACTTACATTCTACAAAATACATAACTAAAGATTCAGGCTACATGCATATTTAACAAAACCTTTTTCATTTATAAATATTCTGTTCTAGGATTTCATCCTGTTAAACAGTGTTTGCTATTAATTTAGAATCATGCATGGTTTAAATAGGTAATTTCTGTGAATAAATATAGTTTTATGTCAATTATAAAGGATGATTAATTTACAACCTCAGTAAATTAAAAAGAACTCTAACATTTAAGACTCTTGCCTTCATGGAACATTTAGACCATAAATAATCTTGGAACAAATGTTGATAAAAGTTTTATATAGGTTGTTTGTTTGTTTGTTTGTTTTTAGAATATTCTTATTCACTGAGTCTATTGTTGAAAATTGTTTGAAGATGCCAAAGCTATTTTATTTTTCATTAAAAAACTCTAAAAAATACATGATTAAATTTCTGTGGAATAGTATCTTCACTGACAATATCAAATACCATAACTAGAATTCCCCTTTCTGTGTCAGGGTAGTTTACTTATTCTTCAGCTGTTACAATGTATCGGTAGAACATGCATATATCTAAGTTAAAATTAAATTTAGATCACATTATAGATTCTTGAGATGAATTTCTGTATTTTTATAAAGTATTCTTATCCATCTGTATAATTGTAATAAAAATTAAACTTAGATTACATTATAGATTCTGGAGATGAACTTCTGTACTTTTATAAAGTCTTCTAAACCATCTGTATAATTGTAATAAAAATTAAACTTAGATTACATTATAGATTCTGGAGATGAACTTCTGTACTTTTATAAAGTCTTCTAAACCATCTGTATAATTGTAATTGGTGTTTAATGTGTGTGTATGTGTGTACTTAACACACACCGCTTCCAAATGTTTTATGTTGTTTTGTTCTCTATTTTTATGCAATAGACATTACTGGAGCATGTTTTATATATGGTTCCATTCATATACTGTGTGTGTGTGTGTCTATATATATTGTCCTTTTATGACAGAAATGTACATTTATTAATATACACATGTATGGAAGGATTCTGTTGAACTTTATATTTTATGTGCTAACATAAAAAGCCAAAAAAATATGTGTAAGTTATTTATTTTTTTGTTTATGCCTTTTTTATTAGACTTGTTAGTTTTTAGGCTGAGAAAAATGGTTTTACCACAAAATATTAATGCTGTGATACACTTAAAAATATCTTTTAACATTACTTATTCAGTTGGAATGCAATTAGATAACACTCAAGTTATCTTACACTTACTGTAGAATTATTTAATTTTGAACACTTGGAAAGTGGGAAAAAATATTAATTTCTGAGACTAACATTTTATGGTGAGTTAATGTTAAAAATGCTGTATATGTTCCAAACTTAACCTTTGTTTTTATATGTTACAAAAAGGGTGGAAATATCTCCATTCTTCAAACAGTTTGCTCAGAGGCAGTTCTAGGATGGGGCCATGCCCCCCACCCCCACCAATTTTTTCCAAACTCCCCAAAACACTGTTTATCAAGTTTTTTTTTTTTATTTTACAGGTATGAATATGAAAATAGTAGCATCTAAATATGACATAAATAAAGTAAATACTTTTATTGTAGTGGGTCTGTCCCCATAAACAAAACTGTAAGGTTTAGAATCATCTCGGAATTTGTTTGTGAGGTTTAATTATCCTCAATGATTTCAGTTAGACATAATATACGATAAAAGAAAGATCAGTAAGGCAGAGAGTGATACAAGAAAGAAATCGGTTTTAGAAATCATTGAAACAATATTCTTTTAAAAGACAAAATTAAAACCTCTAAGAGTATCAACCATATTACAAAAATATCTCTCCGTAGGAAGAAAGTTCGTTCCTCCTTTACTTTAGTAGCTAGCTACTTATCTTTTGCACCCACGTGTGTAGAACGTAAACCAAATATGACTTCTTCGTACGTGACGTGGTACGTCTTGAATAAAGTAGGCAACTTTCGCTTATTGTCGTACTGTGTGTACATTGATTATATGTTGTTGTTCTTTGAATTTCGCGCAAAGCTACACGAGGGCTATCTGCGCTAGCCGTCCCTAATTTAGCAGTGTAAGACTAGAGGGAAGGCAGCTAGTCATCATCACCCACCGCCAAATCTTGGGCTACTCTTTTACCGTCACTTTATAACGCCCCCACGGCTGAAAGCGAGCATGTTTGGTGGGACGGGGATTCGAACCCGCGACCCTCAGATTGCGAGTCGAGCGCCCTAACCACTTGGCCATGCCGGGCCCGTACATTGATTATAACTCATGGATATGCCAGTGGTTCGTTACCTAACAAATTTCTCACTAATAATCACACACTCGTTGCACTTACCAGGTGATTTCATTTCTTCTCATTATAAAGTGGCAAATGTGTTTTTACGGGAAAAGTATTGTGATTTGTTTGTTTGTAATTAAGCATAATGGGCTGGCTATCTGTGCTCTGCCCACCACGAGTATCGAAACCCGTTGTGAGTCCGAAGACATACTGCTGTGCCACTGGAGGGGGGGGGGGCTAATGATTTGAATATGTGTGCAAAGCTACAAGTGGGCTATCTGCGCCAGATTTTAAACTGATAAGAAGCTAGTCAACAGCATTGACCATTACTCTGATTACACACCCACACCCCAATGTTTTATTTTTCGTGGTAACAGGACGCAAGCCATTTGCTCTCGGATTTATAATCCGACAATATACGAAAAGTAAAATGAGTGTTGTTTATGAAGTTTTTCGTTGTAAGTCACGTGTAAAGTGATTAAGTTTCAAACTGGCATAGTATCGTTTAAAACACACGGTGGTAATGTGATAACAATTCCAGTATACGTCGTGATTGTGCAACTTTTCAATACTTCGTTTTCGTACCTAATGAAAAACCATTCGATGTTAACTTATGCCTATTAAGTATGTGTAACATGATTATTATTTTAATAAAAATAACAGAACCAGTCTCATCATTCATGTAATTATTGTCAGTACCTTTGTTTCCAAGATGGTTCTTATTTAAGGTTGAATTAAATCGAAGTAGCATATTTAGAATATAACAATGAAAAAGAGAATCGCGAATTTCACACGTTGGTGTGTAATAAATTTTGTGTTTATTTGAATATAATGCAATTGATAACCTCAGTTCTCAGCTTCAGGTACGTATGCTATACAAAAACTTCAAGATGAAAATTAATATAATAGTATCATATACAAAATAGCTCTAAAAACAATATATTACTAAATGTGCGTTATGTAAAAATACTGGTTATTTTGAGCACCGATTTATTGTTATTTTAAAAGAAGAGATAGTTGTATATACTTTTCTAAAAACTGTTTTCGAGTAGTTGACCTCACACAATGACTGACAAGTATAGCTATAAAGACTCGTATAAATTATAAACATATTTAAGTTGATTAAGAAACGTTTCTTTGAATTTATTCAATTGCGAGTTTTCGGATATACGAAAATCCTTCGTTTTTTAGATTCTCGAACGCAAAACCGTTAGGCATGTAATATTTTCAGTGTTGTAATAAAACAGTTTAAATAAAACGCTAAAGCAAAATCACTCTGGAAATGTATTACAGTTACTATAGTGTATATAATTGTTCAGTTACGCGGTGTTTTATAATACAGATATCACATTAAATCTCCTAACTAACGTAAACGTTTGCTCAAAAATACTATTTGGAAAACTCCTTGTGAATACCGAAAAGGCCTATGGCTTTGGATTACCTTAATATTCATTTTTGATTTATTTTTATCACAAAATTATTTAGATTGTAGTCAGATCAGTTCTCAGTGCTCAGCTTTCACATTTGGTAATCTTAGGTTTTTTTGACGATAAGTATTGAATAAACTTGGAATTAAACAGATGACATACATTGAACAGCATTGCTCATGGCGCTGGCTAGATTTGCGTGAGTAAATTATCGACCAAGTAGCAATATCTAGAACCCGTAAGTACTTATGTACTTAAGAAGCAATTTTAAATCTAATAATAGATGTCAGCTATTTAACGGACATTTTAAAGAGGAAATGTGCCTGACAAGTTTTAGTTGGCCATCACACGGTCTCTTGTAAGATTCGGTCTATACACATCGATAAGAGCAGGAAGACGATTTAACAAACTGCTGAAGCGATATGTTATTATTCCGCGTTGATTTTTATTGCGTAAGTAAATTTGCCCGAAAATTTATGAGAATGATGTCATTAAAATTGTCTTGTAAGTCATTCTTTTATGTACACTAATTAAATATTTGCTGTTTTGGTAGGTTACAGTCCTTACACATTTTCATATCTGCACAAGCACTATAAATGGATTAAGTTGAGGTCACCCAAATGTAGTACCTGGTATTTCCTTCGAATTGGCTGTCGAAATAAGGTCAATAACTTTGTATATTTACCGGCTTGGCTCGTTTCTCTGTATCGTATAGACCATAAGCCAAGCTCACATAGTGTGAACTTAGTAACACCCACTGGAGATAAAGGTTGCTTGGTGCCAGAAGAAACCTTAGCGTTTCCCCTTTCAGATTACACTTGTTTTAACCCTGGACTCTTGCATGTTTACTTAGAAGAAGGTTTGAATGATTCCCTTTTCACCATGCACAAGCCGTGACAAGTGCAATTGTGATACAGGTCTCATATAATTAATAACTTTTTATCATCCTTTTCCCCCAAAATTAGCAGATAAGGCTAGATGAAATGAGAACAATATTATTTGTAATGAAAATTTATTAACTAACAAAATAAATTCAGACTTTTATATTGTTCATCTTATGTACATGTAGTAGGAAATGCCATGACTGAGATTCAGTGACTGACTTCATATGCAGTATGTTAAATTGGATCTCCAGCAGCTAATGGTACAAATCATATTATCATTGTCAATATACATGTATATATATATATATATATATATATATATATAGAGTAATATACTTATTAGTAGTAAGTAGTGTATATTACTTATAAGTAAGTTAGTTTACGTTTACTACTACTAACGTTAACCTTTACCCTTTAACCA
>NW_013666392.1:88499-98048 GCF_000517525.1 Limulus polyphemus | reverse complement strand
CTTCTATATGCAGAGTTAGTTAGTTTAAAGTTTAGTTAGTCCTCCACGACGACGACTAAGTAGGTAACGTAAACTACTATATTATACTATTGTACTAATATACTATATATATATATATATATATATATATATATATATAGCAAGTATATCTTATGATAAGTCGTGATATTCATAGAATGTTTTCATCAGAATCCTTTACACCATCATCAATCGGTATGTAGAAGTTGATACTAAATATGAATAGGAGGACAACCATAAGCACAGATATACCCATTTCTAAATACAATATTAGTGTGTGTAATCTGAAAAACATAGCTTCCTGAAAGCTATAATATGTTTATACATGAATTTATGAAACCATATTTATAGAATAGCATGTTATGTCAAGTACCACGTGTTCAATCTGGTCTCTGATATAAAACTCACAAATTAAAGTAAATTCTGCCATAGTAACATATTTTCAAAACACAACGTGGTATAATTTCCTTTGAAGAATCATGCATTAGTTCAACCCTTCTCATCCTACACATCATTGTCATCCACCTCTTCTTTATCATCTTCATCACTAGATTGACATTCAGTCTTTGTGCTGTGGCATATATCAATGCAGTAACATGCCATTTTGCAAGGTAAGCTGTTTCTCAAACATATACATTAGTTTTGCTGGCAGTTGCCAATTTAGACACATGACACAACTCCAATACTGCTTCAGGAGTTTGATGCTGGCTTGTCCAATCACTTATAGGAATATCATCTATAACTTTTTAATCCTGACAATTTGGGCTTTCTTGAGGCAGATGTTCCAACAGTGGCCTTTTTACCCATTGCTGCCTGATAGTTTGCTGGAAGTATATGTCTGTGTTATATCCAGGTTTTCCATACAAACTGCAGACAACTTCCTTGATGTTCATTATCTTTACCTCTGTCATCAGGAGAATCTCTCTAAACTCCTGTATGGTTCTGTATTGACTCTCATTTCAATAGATTAATTCTAGTGTTGTCTTTTTGTTTTTGTTTGCAAAATAACTAACAGAATTACAGCCTATTAAGATATAGTGTCCAGATAAAGCTTTGCAAATGGTATTTCTTACATATATCTGGTATACATACTCTATGTATTTGGGCACTGATTCCAATACACATGTCTAGCTGACATCTGTTACCGATAACAGATAGCTTTATAAAGAATCAAAAATACAGAAATCATAACTCATGATGGTAAAAGTGAAAGAAGAAAAAATAACTTACATGCATTAAAGATAATAAGGTACATTCCTTATCTATGGTTGCCTATTTCCAGGGTCAATGTTCTTGATGTGGATTCCTGTACCTAGTGAGGGGACCTCTCTAGGAAGGTTCTATGTGTACAGTTTAAATTCCACTCGTGTTTGCACTGTATCGTGACCCATGAAGGTGAGGAGAGGATTCTGTTGATTTAGTAGAGCCTGGGTTTTGTGGTTGGGTTATTTTAACAAACCTTTTGGGCTTTGAATTCTTGTATACAGGAGGTGATGGGATGGCTTCCCCAGGGTCAATTGGCTGGTAACTTGTGGCTAAGGTCAACCAAATGATAGTATTGGACATCCTCAGTGAGTGTTGTGGACATTGTCTAGTACTGTCATTGTTGTAATGTTCTCAGTTTGTTGGATTGTTGATAGTGTAGCATGTGTCCTTGTAAAACTTTATGGTGGGTCTGGTGAGTGATCATTTAATTTTTTTCTTTTCTCATGGATTTTGAAAACTGTGTGATGAAACAACCACATACTGAGGACTTTGTATCATTCGTAATACAACTATGCCTTGCTTTTTTATCCTTCATTCATTATCAGACAAGATTTTGGGTAAAATGTCACCCCTTTTCATCCACAAGGGTTAAGACAGGCTTGCTGGCTCTCCTCAATCTGTTACAAAACTGTTATCAGAGGATATTCTAATTGAATTATCTAAGTCAAAAGACAGTGAGCTGTTCTTTTGGAGGATTCCAATTGAGGTCATCCCCCCCTCATCATCATAACACCCTAACCTCCAGGGGAGTAGTTACTGTACTTGATCTTATCAGTATTTCAGAAGAGAAAATTATCTCTGTTTGTAAGATGGAGAAATCTGTATCAGTCTAATTTTTCATGCTTCCCTTCTTCTCAGAGTAACACTGGAATATAGAAATTATTGGGTATGGCCATATATTCCAAATATACTTTGATGTTTCAGTTGGCAGAATTTTGGTCACTGTGCCTGTTGTGGTGGTATGAACCACAATTGTACCTTCTGTTTCTCTAACTTGTGTGAACTACCAGAGCTCAACCACTTTTACTCCTATCTTAAGTAGAAGGATGAGAAGGAAGTAAAACTTTTTAAGAACTGTGTGCTGCACTCTGGAGCAATTTAGTCCTGACCAACTGGTCCCAAAATGCAAAACTGTTATACAATTTTACCCTTTCTCATTGGAGTCACAGCCATAAATCACAGATACATTGCCCATTTCATCATGGTTAAAGTCTTTTGAGGTTGACTGACTTTCTAAAGACAAATCAAAATGAGAAAATTTAGCCCACCTATTGGTGTCCTTTCTAGGACTATCTAGGGTTCCAGATAAAAATAGCCACAGTGATACAGTGGAACTGTTGAAGCTTTTGTGCTAATTTGGATTATATCAAGGCTATCATCAACTCTCACTACCTTGTATGTATCTCCTTAAAGGAGACTTTCTTGAAAACTGCCAATACTGTTTTGTTCCATCAGTTTTCATTATTTGAAGTTATATATTGGATGTGTTCTCAGGGGAGTAGCCTTGCTGGTTGTACCATCACATTGTGCTTTCCATATCTGTCTCTGTGAGAAAAAATCAATTACAAAAACATTGATGACTATATTGAGCAGTTTCCATCACCTTTTGTTATCTCATGAGACTTTAATGGACACACTGCTGTCTGGGGTGGTTGAAGTATTGATAGAAGTGGTTGATCTGTGGAACTTATGCTCTTATATCACAACCTTTCTTTTTAAATACTGGAAAGTATACCTATTTCTATGCTCTGAGTCAGACAGTTAGTGCCAATCATCTGGCCATTTGTGCACACTATCCTCCCTTCTTTTTGAGGCAGTGATAATTTTTTAATCATTCTATAGGAAATTGGCTAAAGTCAATGCAACCTGAATCATGTGCCACATTGCAAGCTGGAGAAAGACAACTGGCCCTCATTCACCCTCTTTTGGAGTTTAATTTTGCTGATATTAACTTATCATACATTAATGACTTCATGGAGGCAGTAACTGATCATATTGTTTGGGGGCCTCCACAGTGGTTCAGCAGTAAGTCTAAAACCTTAAAATGCTAAAACTGGGTTTCAATACCCATGGTGGACACAGCACAGATAGCTCATTGTGTAGCTGTTTACTTAACAAAAATAAGCATATTGCTTGGGTGAGTGTCCTTACTATCCTTAAAACCCAGACACATTTCCTATGGTGTTCTCATCTGTGGTGAACACCTGATAGCCACAGGCATAGGAAGCTCTAAAATGAGCCTGGGATATCTCCCATAGATATTACACTTTTATCAACTGCATGGCATTTCAGAAGGCTTAGGCCCATGCTTATCAGGTCAGTCATCAAAGTCAGAAGGAGTCTTGAACTGAATTTACTTACAATATCTCTTCCTCCCTAGTTCCAATGTAGTTTGAGACAACATTTGAAAAATGAATTGGAAGTATACATCCCGTCCCTTTTAAATCTTACAACTCAATGCCAAAGAAGCTGCTGATTTACAGGGTATTGTCAACATTCTTGGATAATGATTTTATCACCACTTTAGAACATCCACCTATTCACCTGCTTTCTTGGCCATCCAAGACTTGGTTAGTAAGAATCCTACCTTCTTTTTGGCCCAATTGTCTTTATAACTAACTATCTATTCACTTTGGTGGAGCTAAATTTGCTGTAAATGAGTCTGTCATATCCAGGCAAAGTTAAGTGAGTTGAATCTGATGATCAGCCATCCCACCATGGCTCGTTGCTATCCCTCACTGTGATCTTTTGTTGAGCCATGTGAATTCCATTTTTTTACAGGTGGCTCAAAATCAGCTGACTGTTAGCTCAACCATGGTTTGCTGCACCTTTGTGAATGCTCATAAAAGCCCATCTTCAAATTCTGTGTTCACTCCCAAGTTGTATGTCATCTCACTTGCTCCGGATCATATAGAAGCTAAGCAGTATGCTAATTGTACCATCTGTACAGACTCGCTTTGTTCATTGAAGGCCATTGACTTGTTTAACGTTCGTTTTCGTCCAGTTCTCTTGGATATTCAAAAATAAATGGCCCACTTATCACTATTATTTAACATTATTAATGTGTTTTTTCTGGGATCATGGGCGTGTTGATATTTTCTGATACCGAATCACTGGTTGTGTCATGCTTAACCTCTTTTATATTTGTATTTCAAGCCCTTCATGATGGTGAGGCTTCAGGACAGTTAGCAGGCGATTTGGAATGAGAAATGACACAGCAAGTTTTTCAGCTAAAATCTACTGTTGGAAATTGTCTGTCTAGTTTGTGCAGGAATTGCTGGGAGAAAGTTGCCCCTGCACAGCTCCACACATGCCACTATTTTATACCCATCCATTACTTTCATGCTGTGGTGGTTACAATGCTTAATTCACAGTATGCGGGCCACAGGTTCAAATCCCATCACCGAACATGCTCACCCTTTTAGCAGTGGGGGCATTATAATGTAATTTAATGGTCATCCCTCTATTCGATTGATTAGAGTAGTCCTAGAGATGTCAGGAAGTGGTGTTGAGTAGCTGCCTTTCCACTTGCTTATCACTTTTAACTTGGGACGGCTAGCGCAGATAGCCCTGGAGTAGCTTTGAGCGAAATTCAGCAAATAAAAAAATATGTAAGGTTCAGTATATTACTTATCTTGGCTAGTATATATTGTTAAAGTCAAAAACAACTTGTATGCTGTTTCTACGACGATCAGCGACGGCACCATTTTAGAAATGTTTTTACTTTTGATGTCGAGTTAATCCTGGGCAGTGTCACAGGTAATGATGATATAGTTTAGGTTGACTGGTTGACTATGTTTTTAGTTTTTTACAGGCTTTTTTTATTTAACTTTGCATCCTTTATCTTACAAGAAATGTATATATTGTATTTTTATTTTATGCACTTTCTTGTTATTTGTACGTTCTTTTGATCAGTTACTGTTATTAAATATATATTTGGCGCAGTCGGCTAAAACGATTTAAAGTCTTCAGGTTAACAACAACAACCAAGGGAATGCTATATCGTATAATAGTAACATTGAATTTTTAAACCTAAGAAATACTGTGATTGATTGAAATGTCTATTGTGATAGTTAAATGACATATTTGGTTTAGAGACGATAAAATGTTTCGGTTTGGTTTAACATTTCAGGCATTGCAATGTGGTGTTCAAAACGCTAAATCAGAGATTACCCTGTCCGTGTGACGGGGTGACATTCAAACTTTCTTTCTTCTTTAACATGCAATATAACAGGGTGGAAACAAGTATGTTCTGAAAAGGAAAACACATAGCCTCCTTTTGGTACCAAGCGCTTTTTGCCAAATCAGAGACGGTCTTTGGTAATTGAATTGTTTATATATACAGAAATTGTATATTTCCGAAAATATTAACTTATATATTTACTTTTCAAATGAAAAGCAGAAAAAAATCTAGTTTCACATAGCCCTACTTGTGTAGTTTTCTGTGGGTCGAGTTGATCAGCGAAATAACACTGAAGATTAGATACTACATAAATTATAATTGTTGATCATAAAATTAAGCACTAAGCCTAACATGTGACTTCGTACACTTTTCTATGAGAATTCTAGATTATAAAACACTTGCAGAAACTGAAGTGTGCGCCAAGTGCAACATTACTTGCCTGAAGTCTTCAAGGTCGTCAACATTCTAGACAACAGATGGAAAGTCTGGCGTTTAATCTTCTACAGATAGAGTACATGTACATCTGCCTGAAGTTTACAGGTGGAAGACCTAAAGGGTTTTCCTCTGTTGAAATTTTACAACCTCCACCTCAAAAGAAAAAAAAAGTCACAAAGAAAGGTTTATGAAAATATATTCAATTCGAAAGTTTTAAAACCTCATAATACACTGAAGCGATTTATAGCTTAGTAACAGCTTGAATTATAAGTAACAATTTCAAACAAAATATAATTATTTTAGAAATTATTCGTGTGATAAGTTTAAGAGGATTTCAGATATAAGTGAACAAATAGCTTTTATTTTCAAGAAAATCCAAAACCATTATTTTTCATCCATCTTTTCTTAGAGGCCGTTCAGCTTTGTAAAATATGCCTATTTCATATTTCAAACTATACCACAGCAAGATGAGCAAAATCCGTGTATGAATCTAGCTGCAAAGTCTAATAGTCTCAATAGCTTTTTTTATGTGAAAAGATTGCATGGGAGTATTTATAAGCAAAATACACAGGAAAGGGAAAAGGAAACAGACCTGTTTTCTTTCTTCCACTCTTCTTTTTTTCTCATCAGATGTGGAGTCTAAAGCTATGGTAGGATTTTCTTACCAGGCTGCTAGTCCTCTTACGGGAGGGTTTTCTTACCAGGCTGCTAGTCTTCTTATGGGAGGGTTTTCTTACCAGGCTGCTAGTCCTCTTAAAAATATCTTATTTCGATTATTTATTAAAAGTTAAACGTTGGTTTCCTATGGCTTAAATGATATATTTTGAGTAACAAATGTAGTAATATACAATAGCAAATTAATTAACTTTTTATAACATTAACAAGCAAATAGTGATTGATTTATTTGTTGTTGTTTCAACATTTTCGTACAGAGCAACAGTAAGATCCATTTGCGCACGTCTTTCCTTAATTTTGAATTGATAGGCTACAAAGAAGGCAGCTTGTCAACAGCACCCATCGTCAACTTTTGAGTTACTTTTGTTTGATCGGATAGTAATATTTTACCATCGCTCTTACTGCGCACCCACGGTCCCAAAGTACGGAGCGCGTTTTTGCGGCAGTAGCCCGCGGACCATAAACCTTCGTATGTACGAACATAGCACGCTAACCACTAGACGACTAAAGTGATTGAATTTGCACAAACATCTATAGTGATTCGCCAGATTTTTTTTGCGCTTTAGATTGATGGTAGTGTTTCTTTTTTGTTTTGTTTTTAAGGTTGCCTTTGAACCATGGTATTGTGTTTAGCGGTATGTGATACGAATTTTTTCGATGAGACTTAACGTACTCTGTTGTGCTAAATGAGTTAAGAGAACGTATCAGAATGTACGTTTTTACAACCAGTTGACCATATTGTGACATACAACCAAAAACGAATGTTCTTTATACGGAAGTCAACCTGTTCAGGATTTTGTATATATATACCGATCTAAAATATCATAGACATTTGTGCAGAGATAGTCTGTTAAAAGTTAATTACATTCATAATATAAATTGTATGAACAATCCACAATTATCAAGGCGAAGTAATTTCCTTGTATAGATTTGAATGTATATTTACCGAATGTCGCACACCATATTTAAGTTTCTGTTTTTTTTAATGACGCAATTGCAAATAATAAATAATCTATAGCGTAACTGCTTGATTAGTAGTAGAAATTTCTCATTAAATGGCAAAATTCATATAATGTACATATATATGCATTCATAAAAAACAACTGAAAGAATAGTAGAGGCACAATGTACACAGTATCATTAATTTCAGTAAGTGTTTCAGAAACTCGCTTTACTTTTGAGCGCCACTGTTCATATCTTTCAACTGAGAATATAGGTAGTCGTGAAGTTGCTTTTGTTATCAAGCCTGACGTGGCCTAGTGATTAGCGTGCTGGACTGTGAAACTCTGTATCCATGGTTTGTGTCCCTTTTCCTCCAAACGTGTTCCGTACATTGGGGCCATGGGTGCATTATAAGAGTGACGGTCAAATCCCACTATTCAGTTAGAGTAGTCGAAGAGTTTTCAGTGTTGGCTTTAACTAGATGCTTTCACTCTTGTCTATCAGTTCAAAATTACGGAAGGCTATCACAAGTAGCCTTTATGTAGCTTTGCGCAGACTTCCGAAACAAACAAACAGTTATTTTCCCCACTAAGGCTATAAAATGGTCATTCAAGAAGCCTGTACTCGCTTGGCTCTATTGCTTCTCACCCGGTGTGTGGATCATACCCAAGTAAAGGAGTGGTGCAGGAGATTTGTACAAGGTAGTATGAGCTGAAAATTAACCTCTTCTTGAATGTTTATAATGAAAAAGTTTCTGACTCAAGTAATATATGGTGTGATATTGACACAATCCTTCTATTTATGGTATAGATACAATTACATTTCTCTTCATATAGTGAAGAAGCCTTCCTCTTTGGTTTAACAACTAGATAGTTTAATTCAGAAACACAGGAGCACCTCCAGCTCATTTTGTGTTTTAAATAAAGAGTTTTAGTTTTTATGCATGTATTCAAGCCTTTTCTTTGCTATCCGTTTTCATTTCTTTTTCCCTTTCCAAACAAATAATTTCGAACTCTCCATATTGAGGTACTTAATACTTACCTGCTTGTTACATTTCTACCTATCACATATGTTACTTTCATCCCTTGATTTCCCCTTTGAAGGAACAGCCGTGTCTTTTTTTTTTTTTTTGTCTTCCATCTCCTGGTTTATAGGACAGCAACAAATGTAGATTGTCAGAAAACAGTAGTATAGCTTCTGCTAGAGGGAGACGTTAACTTCAGTTGAACTAATATTTCAGCATGGTTTTCAGCAAATATTGAAATAGCTTTTGTTAGACGAAGACCTTGAGTGCCGAAGCAGCACTTATTTACGTTGAATTCCAATAATAAAAGTGGAGAGAACACAGCAGAATGGCCTTTTAGTGTTTAGACAAATCTGTCCATTTGTTTTTAATTACAGTGATCATTTATCCCATTAGTTAAAGCCCAGCATAATCTTTAATTTTCACGGCCATATTGAATCACTGGAATTCATTTATTCACGATCCACCTTTACTTCTAATTGTAAGTAAAGAAGTGTATTTTGGTTTTATTGTTTCATCATATAGTTGGCAAGCTCTATATGTAGAGATGGCCAAGGTACATAATACAAATATGCACGCTAAAAAATCAACAATGACAGAGAGTTTTACTTTAAAAGATGATTATCACTCACTTTCATTTATTTCTCAATCCAACAAGCCCCAAAACAAGGCAAGAAACCATCGCTAGGATACCAAACTAGAACGTGACCAATCCAACAAATTATTCATATTTCTTCTTCTTGTTTCGGTCGAGTTAATTCTACAACTACTTTATCACTATCGTCAGTTGAAACCTAAATCCACTCTATGTGTTTATGGACAGTGCGCGATGTCATCGCTTAGTCGTAATAACTTGTAGTAATTAAAAACAACATAATTCTAGTGTAAACAGTGTTATCATTACCCCTTGAAGTTAGCTTTCTTAATAGAAATTTGTTGTTCTTTTAAAAAGCTTAAGTACAGGGTGAAACAGGAATTACCAGCCAATAACATATGAACATTAAAT
>NW_013666392.1:70787-87533 GCF_000517525.1 Limulus polyphemus | reverse complement strand
ACCAATTCGCATAATATGAAATTTTATTACACACATTCATAGAATACATTAACTTTCAATCACTAGGAAAACGTCACAAAACAAGTAATAAAAAATAATTTGTAAATATAAAGTGATGTAGGGATGGCAGTGCCAAAAAGAATGCAAACAGGAACATAGTAATGATACAGCTATATATATATATATATATATCATCCCTACATGATTTGTAATATTAAAATTTAATGCTACACTATAAAATGCATAATTGGCTTTAATATGACTGGAATTGGAAGTTGTATATTCCTGTTTGTTGGTATAGAGTTTATCATAATATCCTGGACGTGTCAGAGTAGGCACCAGTTTAGTGTAACTAAGAGTGTAGGACTTACGTACAAGGGAAACCAAGTTGTCTTGAAACATGTCTTGATTATTACAGACTCTTGCTACGAGGTTGGTCGAACTTACCTCGTGCATTTTACAGCGTAACATTAAACTTCAATATTGAAAGCCATGTAGGGACGATCTATGCATACAGAACCAACCAGATTATTTAAAGCATATGGTGGTAGTTTTTCCTCTCTAAAACAGTGTTAATATCTTCCTTTATAATAACGCTATGGAATTTAGATAAATAGTTTCTTGTCATCGCCCCTTACAATTAGTACAGCCGTATCAGGCATCATTATTTATACTGATTGCTTAAGCTAATATCACATAACACTAAATGCTCTTTAATTAGGATAATTTCATAAAATTTAGTAAATTTGTTCCGAAAGGATAGCAATGAATAATCAATAATAATCGTCCACCTGTATGATTATTTTGAAAACTTGAGCTACAAACTGCTAATCTAGTTTGCTTGGCATAACCAATACTTATGTATCTGCACGTGATTTCACCTTATAGTTTTGCTGCTCTAACTCCGCCGTCTTTAATCCCAATGACAAAAACTTATAAACCGTCCACTTTGACTCTTAGGTGAAGCTGTAGTAAAAATGTTAGACGATAACTCGCGTGACTTTTTGCATATGCGTGCTCAATTTTTTTAAATTAAATTTGAGCGGTTTTTGCTGAATAACTTTGCACATGTGGCTTATATTTACACCAAATGAGACTCCTAATTGTAAGTTGTAAAGATCTATCAGTGTAACAAATTAAAAAAAATCCAAAAAATTAAGTATGTTTTCTATCAAATAAAATTTCCGTCCTTTTGGTGCGAAGAAAAAAATAGCAACAAACTCGATCAAAATGATGTATTTTTAAATGGATTGCCAGTAGAACACATCCATAAAAAATATTTGATAGTTTGGTGTACCACAGTACGAGGTACAGAAAGTGGAACATTTCTAAACTATCACTCCTTTTATTAATACACAGTGTGTCCTGTAGGTTTTTTTATTTATTTATTTATTTTACAGTAACAATACGCGCATCACGAAATCTCAGATCCACAGGCTGGCACGCTAATCACCGGGCCACTGGTTAGCTGAGATGAGAGATTACTATATTTTACAGCATTTAACACTTTTTGGTGTATCGGAAAGAAAGAAAAAAGAAAAACTCATTGATGTTCTTGAAAACAAGGTTTTTGTGTATCTATATATATGAAAGTCTTAAATCTAAAACATGCAACTCTGTGAATATAACTTACATTAAAAAATATTATAAAATCAGACTGCTTCAATCTATGCTTTGAATGTTGCAGTAGCTTAAAACTTGAAACATGGAGGCATTCTTACATTTTTTTTAAACATATATCTAGACGTAATGAATGTAGTTGCTTCAGGATATCATACATTATCTATTTACTTGTATAACGGCAATGTAGTTTGTCAAGTCCACCTCTCTTTGGAATGTTGAACTGAGAAATATGAGACAGAATAATTCATTTATTTGCTCATTCTTAGACTTTACAGCTTTTACGTCAAAGCCATAATATTTTTCCATGGTTTCAGTATTTGTTTTGTTTGTTTGCTTTGAATTTTCGCGCAAAGCTACACGAGGGCTATCTGCGCTAGCCGTCACTAATTTAGCAGTGTAAGAGGGAAGGCAGCTAGTCATCACCACCCACCGCCAACTCTTGGGCTACTCTTTTGCCAACGGATAGTGGGATTGACCGTCACATTATAACGCCCCCACGGCTGAAAGGGCGAGCATGGTTGGTGTGACGGGGATTCGAACTCGCGACCCTAACCACCTGGCCATGCCGGGCCTTGGTTTCGGTAAGTACTCGTATACAGTGTCATTATCTACCATATGCATTAATGCTTTAGCATCATAATGCAAATTCACGGGTTTTAGTAGTGTTAAATAGCTGAAGCTCAAAGGCCCTGTGTGTGTATGGCATAATATATCGTATTTTTTCAGTATTTCAATTAATTTCCTGCGATAGGAAGCCTCTAGAAAGAATGTGAAATTTACGATTGTGTTTAAATGGTATGAACATTTGTATAGAATGGTTTTTAATACGTTTTTTGTTCGCGTTGTTAAGATATTCTTTAACTAATATGAACGTGTAATGCAACTTTAAGATAAAAAAAATGAGCCGAGTGCGGCTCATCAGTCAGCTTGCCGTAATGTGAACCCTAGGTTACGTGGTACGCGCTTTGTTACCGCTGGGGAAAAAAAAATGCGTTCCGTAGGTGTATTAAAAAAGCGATTGTCATATCCCATTATTCGATTTCAGAAATCCACGAGTTGGCGGTGGGTGGTGTTGACTTGCTGCCTTTCCTTCTAGTTTATCAGCTCAGAATTAGAGACGGCTGACGTAAATAGCCTTCTGTAGCAGATTTGCGCGAAATTCAACAAAGAACAAGATAAAGAAATGTTTCTGTGTATTGCGACTTGGTTTTCTCACGTCATTACACCATTTTATATAACACTTTTGTATAAGTTAAGGGAAGATGCTGAGTGAATTCAATTTCTGAAACGAATACGTTTTTATGTTGTAACGTATATATTATTTAACATACACGTTGTTTTTGTTAGATTTTGACAGTTCTTGGCAACTTGGGGTTTCGAATTTGTCGTGAGTTAAAGGTTACAAGTATCGCGACTTAAAAGCCAGTCGCCGAAATTGTAACTGTGTAACACTGTAATTTAAGTTGTTGGGAACAAATTAATATTATTAAAGACAATATTTGAAATTCGTAAACAAGAAAAAAAATGTGTAATTTAAATTTAAAGGGAAAAATCAATTGAAATAAAATCACCAAAAAATATAACAATAAGCTACAGATTAGGATGCAGCTAGAAATAAGAAATAAATGTAGATTTAATTAAAATAAACGTATAGCATGGCTGTAACAAGAAATATAAACAATCAGCCGGGGTTTGGGGGGCGCTATAAGCTCCCCAAGAAAAATGTTAAATTATAGCCCTCTCACAGCCATTCTGTGCAACTCTCAGAGGGTTTTGGGTTTGTTCAATTTACACTGTACCTACAGAGGTTTGTTCAAGTATACATACAGGCCAGGTGTGCATTTACTGTAAGTAGAATGAATGAATATATACATGCATACCAGATTTTGGAGAGAAGAAAAAAATACCGGGAGAGTTGCCCCGATTGTCCCACAGCTGGTTACGGCCATGTATACGTGCAATACTTCTGTGGTTGAACGTTTTTAAAAAATATAAAAAGCAAATTCAAAGGTAATAAAAAAAGAGTCGTACTACTTCTGCTTGTGTTATTCATTTCCTTCTCAATAGTGAGTCTTAATTATCCATATTTTAGAGGCGTTGTTTATATCTTTCTTAAAGAAAAAGTCCCCAATTTTTGTTCTGCACAAGACTGAAAAAAAAGTATAATTTAAGCAAATTGTTTTGGAAATTAGCGCAAAGCTACACAAGCGTTACTTGCGCTAGCCGTTCCTAATTTTGAACTAATAGGCTATAGAGGAAAGACACTCACGCCAATTGTTTGGATGCTGTAATCAAATAGGAGGATCTGACCATCAGTCTTATAACGCACTAACGACGCGCACTCTTGTGGCAACGGTACGCGAACCATGGACTTTCGGATTGACAGTCCAGCACGCTAGCCATTAGACAAGACCATGTTTGTCCGAATTTTTAAAAATATTATTAAAGTTTCATAAGATTTAATTAAAGAATGAAGGGTAATCTGAGCTGTAGATATAAGCTGTATATATTCTTAAATGGCCTTAGGTAAGCTTCATGTATTATGATGCTAAAGTTCGGGGTTCAATCACTACGGCGTACACAACGTGAGTCGTCCATTGTGTGGAATTGCTGTACAAGCAAACAAACCAGAAGCAGGTTCATTATTAATCGTCAATTATCAGGTCACTAATATCAAGTTCATTTTCCTCCACCGGGCGCCAAACATGCTCGTGGGGCGTTATAATGTGACGGTTAATCCCATTATTCGTTGGTAAAAGAGTGACCCAGGAGTTGGCGATGGGTGCTACAGGCTGCTTACTTCTCCTGTGGTCGGTAGTTCAAAATTAGGGACGGCGGTTGATAAATAAAAATATTTCGCCATAAATAAAAACAAACAAACAAATAATTTCCCATAGTGGCTTAGCGGCTAACGTGTTACCTCATAACGTTAAAATACGGATTTTCATTGCCAGTGCAGACAGCGAAGGTAACCCATTTCGTTGCTTTGCGCTAAAACAACTCAAGCTCATTTCTCTAACTACATATATATATATATAAAGAACATCATATAAATTACAAGCAAGTTCAGAATTCACTTAAGAATCCCTTGATATTCCCACAATCTGTCTTGTTGCTCTTATCCATTGTGACAAAGAATACAATTAACATGATTAAAAGGAAAACTTCTTTTTTTAATTTTTCGGTTTTACATTGGAAATGAGAAAGTAATATAAAATTCTTTTCGTTGGTTGACTGTTTGACAAAAATATTTTACAACTAGCAAAGAATATTTTTTTATGGTTATTAACCATTATTCAAAGAAGTTTTAATATCTTTTAGAGAGAAAAAATTATCTTAAAACATAAGACTAAAAATATAAATGTGCTCTCTCGTTTTAATTAAGTAATTTAGTTTTTATTCGAAATATTATAATAGGGTGTTCAAAACGAATTCCAAAACTAAACAAAATGTATTCGAATATAATGGAGGGTGTCATATTTGGGCACTCCATTTTGTGTGCGTGTGTCAGGGGAGTTCATAAGAAAATAAGGCCCGGCATGGCAAACTGGTTAGGGTGACTCGCAATCATTGACCCACCAAACATGCTCGATCTTTCAGCCGTGGGGGCATTATAATATGACTGTAAATCCCACTATTCGTTGGTAAAAGAGTAACCCAACAGTTGGGAGTGGGTGGTGATGACTAGCTGCTTTCCCTCTAGTTTTTCACTGCTAAATTAGATATGGCTAGTGCAGATAGCCCTCGTTTAGCTCTGCGCGAAATTCAACACAAACCAAACCATAAGTAAATCGCTATTTTCAATTTTAAATTTTAGTTTAACTTTTCTTTTTCGTTTTTAGGGATCGGTGGCTAGGGCGTTCGACTCGCAATGTTTGGAGTCCAGGTTTGAATCCCATCACCGAATATGCTTGCCCTTTTAGCCATGGGAACGTTATAATGTAACAGTCAATCCCACTTTTCGTAGATAAAGAGTAGCCCAAGGGTTGGCAGTGGGTGGTTTTGATTAGCCCTTTATATTCTAGTCTATTACTTCAAAATTAGTGACAAGCTCAGAAAGTTGTCGAGTAGCTTTGCGTGTAATTCAACCAACCAGTCTATTATTTTTTTTCGTTTTTACTCTTGGTAAGGTGAATATGTTTTGAGCGATTGTATACAACTTACAGTGAAGTTATCAGAAGGAACTCATTAACCATAGGATAATCTGGTAAAATCAATTATCTTACAGAACAGTTATTGTTTTGCTTGACATTGAGCCCAGCATGTGGAATTAAATAATTCAAAGCCTCAAAACCGTGAAAATCGCTCACGTTAATTTATTTTAGTTTTCGGAAGGATAAACTGAGTTTATAATCGAGCTTCGATTAACTCTTAATAGAGATCAAGGAAACTTTGCAATATTTTAACATATTCTTAAAATTTTGCGTCTCATATGTATCATGGATCTTGCTGTGTCAGTGGTTTGTAGTTCTAAATATCTATTTACATTCTAATAAGTATCATGGATCTTGCTGTGTCAGTGGTTTGTAGTTCTAAATATCTATTTACATTCTGTAAATTTTACCAGAGGTGTAATGAGAACCATTAAGTTTTATTCGATGAAGTCTGAATATGATACAGGGTGTTAAAAACTGTCACTGAAGTGTTCAATATGCTTTTAGCCGTTCTCAATTAATGTAATATATTTATATTTTGCCTATATCCCTAAAAAAGCACTTTATGCAACATCTGGTTCTGGACAGCGTTTGTTGATCCTTGCAATGCTCCCCCTCACATACACACACACACATATATATATACATATACATTGATACGTATTTTATTTGAATCGCCATTTGTTGTTGAAAATAAAGTTTATTTTTTAATCCTTTTCTACCAATTTTAAATATAGGTTTTCTTTATAATCACCTGGAACAATTAGTTACACCTTTCTCATTGTTTCATTAATATATCAATATTGAGCATTGCGAGAATAATTTGATTTTTTTCCACGCTTTTATCGGATGTCATTCCTACTTGGAAATATTTCGCCCACAGCTATGCAAACACAAATTACATGCTGCGTTTAAAAATAATAATACGATGATGAAGTCTAGGTTGGCTTATAACTAACAAGTTGGTTTGTTTTTTCATTATAAAATGCAAGCTCCAATTACAACAGAAAAATGTTTTGGCAAGCCTTCACGTCTTTTCATGAGATTATTATACGCAAGTACACTATTAAATAACACACACAACTGAATACTTGGAAAGTGGAAAGGTATCTGAATTACGGGGTGAATATAAAATTTGTCATAGGGAAAAAAATTAATTCCACAGTAATTTGCATAATAGTGAATAATCTTAATGATGCGTCAAACTTGTTCATCCAAAGATTGTAATCGTTTTAAGAAATAATCCTCTGACTTTGGGTTCTTTCTTATACACTATAGAGCGTACGACATGTGGTTACAGGTTTGAAATTATATCTTTTTCCGCATATTCCCGCGATGTCAATGCTTAATTGACGACTTCTGTTGTAAGACTTCGTATATAGTTTATACTTTATTTTTAAATTCATTCACTACGGTTATTCATAATATTTATCAAGTTATCCTTCAGATGTGCAGTCTTTTGTGTGTGTGTGTTTATTTAGTATAGTGTAAGCAGATTTCAAGATTACGATTTACATAATCATTGTTCAACTTGAAAAGAGGTGCAGCTTTGGCGTCGTTGTGAACTTGTTTATTTTATGTTTTATGCAGACATCTCTTAAAAATCCTTTTCACCACTGAAAAAGATTAGAGCACTTGTGGGGCTGACTTCATGATAATCTACAACTAAGTCTTGTTTTTTCTTTTCTTTTGCTAAACAAGCTTCGTTTTCTGCATTTGAGCTAATAGCTGTAGAGTTTTCGCTAGATACGACAGGCGAAGCTTATTTTAATTACTAATAATTAATAAGACTAAGTATAATTACGAATCTTGTAAATTTTTTATGTATGTTTAAGAACTTTGCCAGCGTATGAGATATGTAAAGCTAGATTAAAAAGCTCCCGTATGTATCAGAAACAAGTTTTGCGCTATCTACTATGGTACGTATTACATAGTGTGTGAACATGTACGAAGAATGCGTGTTTTCTGTATGCTCTTTTTTATCCTTCTTGTAGAAACGTGTTTAAAAGAAATCACCAGGCTTGGCAGAATGCCAAACCTCTCAATGTTGTATATGGCTTTCACTTTTTTTATTTGTGCATGTTACTGTTCTAAAATTGATCGAATACATCTTTCTTTTTTAACTGAGTGTTTAGAATCAAATGCTCTAAAGCCACAGATTACCATTTATTTCGCACAAGTTCAGTAATGTGTTTATGTAGGATAACGAAGACTTCATCGCTTCTCTTACATAATTATATCATTCAGTTATATAGCTGCCTTGAAGTCGTTGGCAGTGAAGTATCCTTCAGGGACACATTGCATTTGCTATAATTTTTCTGCTGAGGTTTTATGAATTATCAAACTCATGCAATTTTGAATTGGATTTTTACAGGGAAACCTTTTCTCATTTTTGCCTGAGCTACTCTCCTTAAGATTTAGACTTTGTATAATGTACACAAATTGAGTACGTTACATTAAAATAATTTTGGAGCCTCAACATGTAGTTACAGTCCATGTTGCAATGTCTAGTCATGCTCTGTTTGATGACTGTGCATCTTGATAATAACCCTGCAGCATAGTTTCTGTTCAATGTTGTGATTTATTTGTTAGCTAGAAAGAGTTGTGGGTTTTAATGGTGGCATTAATATAAGCCTATAAAATTCTTAGTTGAGAATCAAAATTTTTATCCTACATTCAAAGATAAATCATAAATACGTTGATGTGATTATACATTAGTTCTTGATTGTTGGAGCACACCATTCCTTCCTGGTGGTTATCCATACCCCATCTAGTGTATGAGGACAGCAGTTTTACAGCACATTTTCCAACAGTCCAATCACACAAAAATCCACTGATGCTGCATTCTGCCACTTCTGTGATATGCCTTTTTATTGAATAGCATGAATACCCATATCATTCTCCAGCTGCTTGAGATAAGTGATAACAGAATGACAGGTATGATTAGAAGCCTTATTTTGGTGAACCCATACCCTGTTGGCCTTGTTTCCTGATTGAGATCATTTTCAGTTACATTGCTTGCTGCTGCTTGGGACATGTGGATGTTTTTTGCCACTGACTTTAACGTTTGTGAATTTTTGACTTTTACAAGGTACCACACTTTGCTTACGACAGCTGGGTACAGCTTGTTGCAGGTCTTATACTGGTTTCACAAGTTTATCCACATTCCTTTGTTTTCCAATGCCATTAAATACAATGAATATCACCATCTTAAGAATTCTAAATGCCTAATCTTTATGATCAAAAACTATGAATATTTTGTATAGGGAAGAGCTGTTACTACCCTTCCCAAAAGTAATCACTTTTTAATGGTATCATGCTACCTACATTGTGTCAATCAATGTCAAAATGTAATTCTAATACATGCCATTCTACCACGATTTCATATCGGCTGTGCTTGCTTTGTGACTTGATTTAACATTTTGATATAACATACTCAACCCTTTGTAATAATAAATTACATTGATTAGAATTAACATACAACTTTAAATAAAAATTAGTAGTGTGTCATCCAAAGGGTTAATTGACTTCACTCGAAAATCTTGGTATGCATATCTGTACATGACAATTTCCAGATGATTTGTGTCCATTCTATAAAATTAACATGATCTACAATATTTTCGTGGACCAATCAAGAGAGAAAGTGATATTATGAGACTTTCTTTTCTTGTAATTCTAGGAGGCTTGTTGATAAGTCCTTAATATTTATTATATTTATGTGATTATTACATTCATATGAAATAAATAGCTTGAATTGATGTTACTGGTAAGAACAATATATATCAAATAACATTAGCTCAAATAAAATTTCACCTGCAGTTTGTATCTACTTTTTGTGAATTTTAAGTTGTTGTTTACAAGTTCATTGATATCTTTGTCTTTTGTTTTTGCATCAAATTGAATAATATGATAATTAAAACACATTTATCAAAATTTTTAGTTTTTTTAGCTAGAAAGTACATATTTCTTGCACCACCTCTCCCAAATACCAAAAGAAGTGATACTTTATCTTATTTTGTTTTTTAAGTACACCCCTTACAATGAGGGACTATAGTTATATATGTGCAATCATTTATTGAGTTTTTTAAAAAGATTTATATTAATTTTTATGGTTGAGTGGTTGAATTACTGTAAGATTAACGTGCAAGTCTTAGTGTGCACTTTTTATCTATTTATTCTATTCATGCTCACATTTTTTTCTTCTGTATTATCTTTACCTTAAACTAATATACATGAATTAAATGTTATTAGTGGTGTTTTTTTTAGTTTAGTAGTAAAGAAATGGGAGCTTGTATATATTTCTCTAATTATTTTTTGGAGGTGAGGATTAGCCTAACATGCTACGTAGCTTTAATAAAGATTAAATTTGGGCTTGAAAGGTACAATTCTTATCTATTCAGCTGATAAAATAACTTGTTTATTACTTATTTATAGCTAACATATTCAAATGAATAATTGTGTCAGGTGAAGCTTGGAGGTCTGTTTCTGAGTAAGATGTTATTGCTATCCTTATAATATACAGTGCTGCTGTTTCTGAACCAGGCTGAAGAATACAGTGCATCTGTAAATAAACTTAGTTTGCTAAGATGTGTTGCTTGTTTAATTCCTTCCTGATTACGAGTTCCAATCTATATTGGAATACATACATTGTATTAAATATACATTTTAAACATATTTTGTAATTCACAATTATAGGAAAGTTTCCATGGTTATTACATTCCGTAGTTGGACACAGCTAATGTCAGTGATGTGTGTCTGTTGAATCTTAGTAAGCATTTATGGTAATGTTACACACATTTACCAGTCTGTAGGCAAATGTTGTTTGCTCTTTACAACTGTGTAGTACCTGTTAAGTGTCAAAGCAATATATATATATTTATCTGTGTGTGTGAAAACCAAAATAAGTTTGTAATTACTAAATATTATTACTGTATATGCACTCTTCCAAAGAACAGCTGTATAGATAGATATTTAGATTTTTTCTGAATGCCACAATATTATAGCAGAGTATTTTATAGCATCTTATATGTGAAAAGGCATTTACAGTAAGATATGCACACATTTATGAAAAGTTGCACATCTTTAAAAGATATTGTATATGCAAATACAACACTAATACACCATAAAGCTATCCAATTTGAATTGTTCACATTTTTATATACATGTACATACAAAGATAAATTTGATATAGTTATATGATTAATATGGACCCCAGGGATTTCAAGTAATATAGTTGAAACTCAAATATTTGTTGCATCTTCAATCATTATTCAATGTGAAAAGCTGATAAATGATTAACTTTTACTTCACTCATGAAGCAAATTAACTTGACCATATAATTCAAGCATTTTTGTAATAACATAGAGCTCATAGTATTTATGATTGTGAATGTTCTTTCATGTTTAACTTTACATTTTATAGGTTGTATAATTTGGGATCTAGTACATTGATAGGTTCAGCATGGTTAATACATCTGTTTGCACATGTGCTTTATATAGGTGGGAATTTTCAACTTGTGATTGTTTTTGTCTACGTTTGATCATGAATGTTTCCTCATCCTGATGGAAATAACAAAGAATAATGTAATTTTTTTTCCTCGTGCTTATATTGTCATATTTTGTGAATAATTTGTTCTCAACTTGTATATTTTAAAATAGAAGTTGAATAGCTTTTAAAATTTCTTTTGAGGTCACAAAATACTTAAATAATGTCACTTTTTTTGTTTTTTAAATATAACAAATAGAACCCAGACAAATAATTTCAACAATTTTAAAATCGACATACTCAGAAATTGAAAATTATATTTTCTTTATTATGCAAAAAAATTACAAATTGCTTATTTGTGAGAGTGTTGAATGCATTTTTCTTTATAAGTTACACTGTTATTCTTCAAAACCATCTTATGATTTTATGTACTTAAAGTGTCTACAAGTTTTTGTATGATTTTTTGTGAAAAATTAATTCTTAGTATACATAGTCTCTGAAAAGTCTGAAACCATAAGCACTTTAACGAATTTTACAGAATGTGTTCCACACGCTGTCCTTGTAATTTGAAACAAGTTTGGATTAACAGCTGGAATAACTTGACCTTCTCATTCTTTGACAGCCCCATAATCAGTCAGGTATTCAAAATTAAGAAAAGCTGCAAATCACCTCTGGTTTCAGACTTTTCGGACACCTTGTATAGTTATGGATAAATTTGATGTAGGCTTTTGTACACAATGCCAAAATATTCTCATCTTCAACAGTTTTTAACTTACATACAGAATATCTAAGTTATGGATTGTAGCAAAATGTGATACATCAAAATATGTATGCATGCTTGTATGAGTGTGAAGTAATTTTCCACAAAAAAAAAGGCAGAATCAAAAAGTTTCACACTTAAAGACGGATGAACCTAAGGTACAGATTACAATGTGGGAAGTTTAGAATGGAAGGGTGACTATGAAATTAGGTACCCCCACAATATTATTAGGTACATTGTCTCTGTATATTTATAGATATGATAACATTTAAAATATGTAATTTTAATACCAATTTATGAATGCTATTAAAATAATGAGGAGGATAGCCATTTGAATTGTTAGGTATGACTTAAATTTTGAAAGAAATGCATCTTGGTTTCTGAAAAATGCAATATGTGTATTTAAGTTATGTGTCTTGGAATAGCTACTTATATGTGAATTTATTTTTGTTGCTTACCATAACATTGTGCAGATATAAAATGTTAAGATATTTCCATTTTGTTGCAAAACCAATAAATAAGACACGTTTGATATTCATTTCAATCTTTAGGTACATTTGAACAAATCGAAATATTTCACCCTGAAATGATAGACCTTTAATATAAAGATTTTGATATTTCAAACCTTGGTTTTATTGCATATTGAATACCTAATTTTCTTTTATAGACATTGGACTTTGATCGGGATGGTTTGACAAAGATGAAAAAGGCTGTCAAGGCAATATATAATAGTGGGAATGGTAAGGCAGATATTGATAATTATTATGCACCAACAAAATTTTATAAATATTCTTTTATATTAAATGCCATCTATATACCTTTACTTACACACAGAAAAATTTATAACTGTTGTAAAATGTGTAACTTTTAGTGTTTCTCAAATGCAGTTTTACCCTACCTGACAGCTCATTTTCAACATTTTTTTGCAGAAATTCTTATAAACAAATGTTTTACTTTGTTTTACTTGAGTAAATCTCAATAATACGTTTTGTTTTGTTTTTATTATGAAGCACATTACAATATTTGTCCTTTCAGGAGAAAGGTTTTTCAAATGCAGTGTGATCTTTATTTATTGAATTTAGAATCTGAGAATAATTAAAAAAGAAATAGTACAAGCATGTGGAGACTATAGAGATGAAAGTTTTTGACAGTTATTTTCCTTATTATTGCCTTTTCAAACAACTATTTTTGTACTATGAAGCACATTACAATATTTACCCTCTAATTATAAAGGTTTTTCAAATTTAGTGTAAACTTTTATATATTAAATTTAAAATACAAGAATAATGGAAAAGAAAAAATGGAAGCAGATGAGGACTACAGAAATTAATGTTGTAAGCAATTATTTTCCCGATTGTTATTTTTTCATACAACTCTGTATTTACATAGTTTTTGCACCTTTGGGTTTCAAAGGAATATCCTTAGTTTGGGATATCTATTATATCTATTATAGAATATCTTTTAGTTTCAGATTATATTTTTGTAAGTCAGTGTAAGTCATTATTGATATCACTGTCTGGAATTGAACATGTCTTTACCTAGTTTGACTTGCAAAATAATATAAATCAATAGTAAAATAAAAGAAATATCCTCATTAGGTGTCAGGTTATTTTTTTTGTAAGTCAGTGTAAGTCATTATTGATATCATTGTCTGGAATTGAACACATCTTTACCTAGTTTGACTTTCAAAATAATATAAATCAATAATAAAACATAACTATCAAGATACAACTTTTGTTTTAATTGTTTAAAGTGGATAATTTTCTCTCTCTTTTTTAATAATTTATTCAGTATAAGAGACAAAAAAGGGGGCAAGATTTTATAGGTACATTGTATTCTTCAACCAGTTGCACAACAGTGCTGAAATTCAAAATACTTCAGTCATTGAGCACAGTTAATTAATTCATTGACAATGCGTTAGTGGCTACAATGCATGGAACACAAGTACTTTGAAATTCAAAGTAGTTAGTGTTAAATTTATCAACTTGTTTTAGAAAGTCACCTGTGGCAAAGGTAAATATACAGTGATAAGTATGCCCTCATCCTCTGTTTTAGATAAAATCTGTGCATTTGTGGGTGTATTTCTGATTAGTCGGCAGATGATGTGACAAGCAATCCTTTCACATTCCTTGTCAGTGAAATCCCTTAGTGATATCAGAGATACAATGTCCAGAGAGGTGCCAAAAGTGTTTTGCTGGACTTGGATGAAGATTTCTTGATGGCCAGTCCATGAAGTCTAACATTTGATATTATTTAGCATCTGGATAAAGTCTGGCTCAGTTGCACCTTTGAAAGCCCAAAGAACTGGGTCCAGTGCTTTGTTAAAGTGTATAGGTGCCCATTTTAATTACTAGCAATTCTGTTAATATTGATAAGAGCCCAGTGAGCTGTGTGGCACTGTTCTTCAACTGTGAGACTGAAGAATTTCTCGCAACTTCAAGCCAGATTCATGAAGTTACTGATAATCATTCCAGTTAATGTTCTAGAGTTCATTTTGAGCCAGTGTGCAGTAGACTGGTTATTCCCGATAGACATACATATTGTATAGATAATGGTCATTGTATGTAGTAATTGACCTTGTTTAGGGCTTCTGATGTACATATCACTTGTCTGATTGCATGTACATAACCTTTTCACCATGGATCTGGATGCATCAAAATGAGCTGCCAACTTGTTTTTATGTTTATCTGGTTTTCAGCATTTGAAGAACTCTTGTCAGTCTGTCAGAATCTTCAGGTAATATTGGCACACATTTATACCAAATCAACAAATGGTCAAATTTGGAGATGAAATGAGGGTGGTGTCTTTCCAGAGTAGGTAGCACATTCAGAATGCTCTGAAGCTGCCAAAACAGCAAAACACGAGTTGAGGCATTACAGTTATATTAACTGAATTTGTAGTACTTTTTGATTATAACAACACAAAAGTTTTTAACAGATTAGGTTAACTTTATTTTTTAAGTTTACTTGGTGAATTGTACACAGTTGTTTTTTTTCTTTTTTTTTGTTTTACACAAAATTGGCAAACATAATACCACATCTGATTTATTGTAAATACATGTCAAATGTCTAAATTAACGTATCTCAGACTAATTTGTTCATGTTTCAGCATTACATTAAAAAAAGGATTATATATATGTAATAAAAAGGTTCAATTATTTTTATATAATGCAGGAATAATTAAACTGTGCAATTTTTTGATTTTTATAGATTATAATAATAGCTCTCTATGGGAAAATCTATAAATCTGTAAAGTTGGTAGAAATGGCTTGAAACAACCATTTCTCACTATATGTAGAAAAATATTTTTTGTCCCACTGACTTGACTGGAAGATAATAAATAAAAATTATTAATACAGCTCACGTAGACAATGAAATCTATCTGTCAAAAGCACTTGAGCGACTAGGAGCCAATGCAAACATTAAAGACCAGGAACATGATATAGGTAAGTGAAAGAATGATTCAGAACTTGTTTTTTTCATTACTTGTTCAAAAAGAAATATTTGAGTTTTTCAGATTTTTTTATCTCATGCTAGAAAGTTTTATTCATCGAAGATTTTGTATTTTGTTTAGTTATGTGTATTCTTATAATCTTATATTTGGATGCCTTATATTGTAAAAACTGAAAATATATTTGTGAGATGTACACTACTAGACACATTATATTATTTCTTGTTGAACATTTCTGTTTTTTATAGGATATAAATTTATTCTGGTTAATACAAAAAAAATAATTTATAAGGTTAATCTTTTGCTCTCTATTTTTTATTTTTTTATAGCAATGATGGATTTTTCTGTGCAAAATGATAATTGTATTAAATGAAATATAATAATTTGAACATAGAGTAAGATGAACTGAAGTTATATGATTGTCTTTTTTGGTTCATTGAAATATCCTGGATTATTTATTATTGCTAGAAGATACTGAAATTTCTTTATTGTGTGGATTTTCTGATTATGAATAATGTATATATAGTTTTAGTAATTTATTTTTCATTTATACACAGGTGCAGCATTTATAAACTTCTCCATTGTGACCAAAGAGCTTTCACAGTTAATGAAGATTCTGGTAAGATTCTTCATGTATTCAGGGAATAGAAGTAGTTAGTTTGCCAAGTTTGGTCATTACATTATAATTTTGTTTATCAGCTTTGCCTTCCATCTGTAACATGAAATCAAAGATATATCTGGGTGAAGATACTTTTAAAATACTAGTGACTCTCTTCTACATATATATATATATATATATATACAAGTATTTCAAATTGTGATTGTTGTTTTTTATTTTCTTTTAGATGCAAAACTTGAACAACATCATTATGTTTCCAGTAGACAGTCTGCTCAAAGGAGACCTTCGAGGTGTTAAAGGAGTAAGTCCTCACTTTTTTTACACAAAGGTTTTAACTAGCTCAGTTAAAAAAATTAATGGAAGTCTATTGTAACTCATATTATATCTGTAAATGATCCAATCTTTCTCTTTTTTTCTTTAATTTGTTAATTTTACATGACATCAAGATGAATGCTTTTATGCTCAATTGATTACACTTGCTCTTTGGATAATAGTATCTTGAAAAACTTTAATACTAGATGTAACTTTTAAAATCTGCAGTTATAATTACCACATTTTATTCATATAGAATTGCAGTCATAATGTGTTTTTAATGTCAGGATATTGTCATGAGTTTCATTCTCCTATATATATATATATATATATATATATATATA
>NW_013666392.1:60011-69752 GCF_000517525.1 Limulus polyphemus | reverse complement strand
ACTTTACTTAATAGTAAAGTTAGTTACGACGTACGTATAATAGTTTAGTTTTAGTTTAGTAGTAGAGTAGTTAGTCTATAGTAGTAGTATACTACTACTATATATATATATACTACACACACACACACACACACACACACACACACACACACACACACACACACACACTCACACACAGGTAGAGGACAAAAAAATGGAAACACCTGGGTAAATGAGGGACAACAAGAAGTAGCTCATCCATTAATTAAGCATATAACATCCCAGCATGCACAGGGTCATGTATAAAAATACTGAACAGGCCTGGTTGCCTATAATCAAGGCTAGTACGACTGCAAAAGGAGACCTCAATGACTTTGTAAGAGGGGTGATTGTTGGGGCGAGTTAGGTGGGAGCTTTAGTGACTAAGACAGTTCAACTTCCTGATGTTTCATGAGCAATGGTGTTTAAGATGATGTCAGCATGGAACTATGAAGGAAGGACATCATCATCAAAGGGCAACAGAAGCGCATACCCCGGAATTATGATGTCCGTGCATTAATTTGAACTGCAAGGCAAAACAGGCAAGTAACTGCAGATCAATTGACTGCAAATTTCAACCTGGGGTGAGAGCAGCCAGTTTCATCAAAAATGGTCCACTGAGAACTCCACAGAACAGGATACAATAGTTGGGTTGCAGTGCACAAACCACTTATCACACCTGACACTGCATGGTGCAAAGAGCACAGGCTATGAACTACCAAGCAGTGGAGAAATGTGATATGATCAGATAATCATCCTTCATCATGTTCTCGACAAATGGACAAGTGCATGTGTGGCGCCAACCTAAAGAACTCTACAGTCATGAGCACTTGGTTCCAACAATGGAGGGTTCTGGTGGTTCCGTAATGGTGTGGGGCACATTTTCCTGGCATGATTTTTGGGTGCACTTATACCCTTAGAAGGCAAGGTTGATGCCAGTTGTTACTGAATGGCACTGAGTGATCATTTTCATCCCATGTTACAGCATTTCAATCCTGCAGAGAGGGGTGTCTTTGAAGATGACAATGGCCCCATCCACAAAGCATGAGTAGTTGCCTAATGATTTGAGGAGCATGACACTAATGTTATCCATATATCATGGCCTTCTCAGTCACCAGATCTGAACCCAATTGAGCATGAATGGGATATTCTGGAATGATGCCTGAGACAGCATTTTCCACATCCATCAACTAGGCGTAAGTTGATTGATTGTCTCATGGATGAGTGGTGTTACATTCCTCTTGTAGAATTCTAGATGCTGGTAGACTCTATGTCATGCCGCATACAGGCAGTACTAGCCACATGTGGTGGCCCAACACCCTATGAAGTTACTTGACATTGGTGTTTCCATTTTTTTGGTCACTACTTGTATATAATGAATAGGACATCTTGCCTTTTTATTTTTAACGTTAATCTTGATAAATTTAAGAACCAATTAACATTACATTTTCAATAATAAATCAGTCTCTAAAGCATTCTATAATTTAATACTTTTACCCTTATCTGAATAAAATATTTGTTATTGATATGGATTTTTATTTAACATAACTTTCTAATTTGTTTTATTGAAATGTTAATATTAAGCTTACAATTTTTTATTCTTAACATTCTAGGATTTAAAAAGGCCTTTTGATAAAGCATGGAGAGATTATGAAGCAAAAATGTAAGTATTGTTTCATATGAATATATTTTTGAATGTGTAATTCCCTTGGCTTTAGATGAAACCTGAAACTTTTTGTACAGCAGGTGAGTGCTCTACTAATTGAGCGAAGGGATTAACCTAATAAAAATTGATAGTAAGGCTTTTTATTTTAGAACTGAGACTACTACTTGAACAGTTGTGTTTATGTTAACCATATTAGGAGTTCCATGTGCACTCTTTATAACTGATCAGTGTGCTAATTCTCGAGTTCTTGAATTCTTCCTGATGTACCTTTATGTGCAAGAACATAGAAGTCAAGATTATTGGTCCTGCATGCTCTAAGAGTCACTCATATCATAGTACAAAGTTATTTTTCAATATTAAAGAATTGGTACTTAGGTTGGGTTTTTTTCTAATGAAAATTGCAATAGATTTTTTTTTACCACCTTTCATCACTTTGGTAAAAACATATATACTTTTGAAATATCAAAGAAAAATTCTTTCCAAAAATACAGAGCATACAGAAGGTGTTAAACAGTATCTGATGAAATAAAATGTATCTCTATTGAGTGAAAATCCTATGTTGTAGCAACTTTCTTTTATGTCATTCACAAAATAATAGTGAATTTAATTGAAACTAAAACAGTTGATTAAATTATCTTAGTCATTAATATTTGTAGTATTTAAGAAAAGAGAGCTTTTTATTTTTTAGAAGATTTAGCTAGTGGGCAATGGCCAAAGATCATGTGACATGATACAGTTAATACTATAATAAAAGTATACAACTAAACTTCTCTCTATTGTTTACTTGAAGTTACAGTTTTCTTTAGTTACAAATATTATATAAAAAGAAAGTGAACATAAATGGTTGACCAAGACAAATTTAGCAAAAATCATGGTACCTAGCCTTACAAGTGTAACAGTGATGCCATTTTCAAAGATTGGGTCCTGGGTTAGTGACAGATCATTGAGAATTTTTGCCATGGGCAAAATAAAGTATCAGAAGAAGTATGTAAATGAATAAGCAGTCAACTTGAAATTAACTGGATATACAAAATGAAACTTTCTGATCAACAATATGAAGGGGAAAACTTTTAGTGAGTTTCTAAAACAATATTTTCCAAGAAACTTTTAGGAACTTCACAACTTAAAATGATTGAATTACTAAATCATATTATATGAATTTTTTGTAGTTAAAAATCTGGTAAAGGTAATGTTTGTGATTTTAACTTTGTTAGTTCATATTTACCAAGTCATATGTAATTTGATTAAATACTTCCATTGTGAGAAAGAAAATATCAAAGGATATCAGTGAAACCTCTTCCATCTAGAAAGGGTTAATTTGAGCTGGCTGATATTATTTAAATAATCAGTCAATTATTGACAAAAGAAACTGAAGAGTTAACCATGACCAAAATTTAAAAAGCAGTTGATAGAACAAAATAATTTCTATAATATCTTAGTTCTGGTTGATATGCAAGATTTTGCTGTGCTATATATAACAGAAAAACATATTCACACTTTCTAAAAAAATAGCCATTAGTATTTCTGATTTTAATCACTTGAGCATATTTTTCTCTTGTCAAGAGTAGAGTTCGACATACAGTAATTTACATGTATTATGATGTAACTATTTCTCTTCTACAAACACAGAAACTGTTAAATGGGGCAGCCTAACATCCTGTGGCTGTAGATTTGTGAGTGTTCTTAGCTTGCCTCTGCCTGTCTTCTCTATAATCCATCTTTATTTTGAGATGTAAGATATGATATACAATGAAGCTTCTCTATCATAGAAACTAATGGGATGATGAATATTTCACAAATTTACATTTTGAAAAATAATTTATCTGTTTATGCAGAAGCAACTGAACCATCATAAATAGGTTTTCGCCATATTTAGGGTTTAAGTATAATATATTTCATTATATTTGTTATTATTTGAGTAAAAATCATAAAAATTTGGTTTTTAGTAAAATGTGAAACATGAACATTTATCGAAATATGTTAGAGTCGTAGAAAAGTATTTGTAGTTACATGACATTGTAATCTATAGTACTTCTGAAACAAAAAAAACAACAACAATGAAATAACTTCAAGTTCAAAGTGAGTGAATTCTCATTAGTCAAGGTTGAATACTGTCTTATGTTATAGTGAAGAAGCCTGTGATTCTCTCTATTTTCATACTTAATGCTTTTTCTTGATGGTTCATTTTCATTAATGTTTCTCCTTAGTTTTTATGCCTTTATTTCCCCTGTTAGACCTAAGGTTGGGTGGTGTTCATAGAATCAAAAGTGAGTCAGTTGCGTTATCCCTGGCTGTGTCATAAGCCTTCTCAAAGGGATAAGGTAAAAGAATAAAAATTAAAAATTGACTAGCCAATTAATTCAGTTGCATTATCCCTGGCTGTGTCCATAAGCCTTCTCAAAGGGATAAGGTAAAAGAAGAAAAATTAAAACTTGACTAGCCAATTAATGCCAGTAAAATTAAACAGTAATTAATTTATGTTCATATATATGTATATATATATATATATATATATATTATCATACTCATTATGTTAATGTCTTTTTAAATCATGTTCCAAATCAGTGATAAAACAGTTTATGGAACCTTTACATTTGAATGTTTAGATTCATACAACTTTCTGTAGCATGTTATGATTTTTATGTAAATGTGAATAATGGAGGTTATGTTTTGAAATGTGTATTTGAAAACTGATCTTTACATCTAGCTAGCTAATTTTTAATAACTAGACTACTGAATGAAGGTGTTTGCAGTGTTAGATTTTTGATTTAAAATGAAATAAAGTATATCTTGTGTCAAATTCTTAGACCCCTCAGTAAAATATTTGAAATGTTCATTTGGTACTAACTATGTTTTAATACCATTTTTTTCTTTTTGGTCCTCAATAGTAGATTTATCAAAATTATAATTACAATAAAATTACAATTCTTCACCATATGATTTCCCACTCATTTTGATATTAGTTCACCTAAATCTCCTAACTAAGATTATATTTAGCTTATTTCTTCTCAGTAAGCAAGTTTATAAGATATTTTAGACAACAGATTATCATCGACATTAATTTTATATTTTCTTAATTTTCTGTGTCACACTCAATGCTACTCTTTTATTGTAATACTGAATTAAAACATTTTTTGAATAGATTATTGATGTTTGTTTTGACAGGACAAAAATAGAGAAAGAGAAGAAACAACAAGCTAAAGAAGTAGGTCTCATTAGAACAGAAATTTCACCAGCAGAGGTAGGTAGTGATCTTGTATTACATCCAAATGCAGATATCAACAGTATTACACTTTTATACTCTTTCAGACTCATACGAAAAATTAGAAAATACCTTACAAGAAACACTTCAAATTCAAATGAACATAGCTACATATGACTAGTTATTACTAACTGTATAGAGAGCTGAGTATGTTATATTAAAATTATTTTGAATATGAAAATTAGCAAGTCACATGACATGTATCAGAAATACATTTTGATATTGTTTGGAATTTTGTAGTTAGTATGATGCCACTGAAAATTGACTGCTTTTGGAAAAAATTTGTAACAGCACTTTTAATAATAAATATTCATACATTCAGATCATAAAAATGTGTTCAGATTGGGGACTCAGAATTTCCAAGATGGAATATTCCTGTACTTAATGGCATTCAAAAGCAATGGAATATAAGTCAACTTGGGAAACTAAGACTGCCAAGAAAGAGACCTACAACAAGTTATATCCCATCTAATGGTAATTGAAGTTGTGTTTGTGGACCTGTTACATGGTTGGTGGCAAAAGTCATCCACATGCCCCAGCCAACAGTACACAGCATAATCAAGAAGGATCTCCACTTGGAAAAGTGATGCAAGTTATGTTTATGTAAGTTACTTTCACAACATATCTGTTTAACTGTCACATACCTTAAGCAGCTGAAGAATGAAATAGGTATTCATTCTATACCATACAAAGACATACCTGTCAAGTTGACAAATAACAGCACCTATAGATTTCTGTGCAATCAGTATGTTGAAACTGGTGCTGGGAGATCATTGTCCTAAATGGGTTATGAAAAGCTGCAGAGAGACATTGTGTATTTTGGACATGATAACATTATTATGGAGCCATTTGCAAAGAAATTACACTGCAGGGTTATTGTCAAGATACGTGGTCATCAGATAGAGCATGGCTGTACAACACAGACTGTAACAACATGATGAAGCACTAAAATCATTTTAATATAACATACTCACCGAACCTCATTAAGAGTTCAGTTTCATTGACAGTTGCAAGTACCTGATATTTCATGTTGCTTTAATTCTTAAATAAACAAAGGAAACTGCTTAGTTCAGAGTGACACTTGGGGGACTAATTTACAAAAGTAGCTCATGTAGAAATGACAACGTTTTAAAAGACCTCTGTCCTTGTTTGTTCATCATGAATACTCTGCCTAAATAATCTTTAAAAGAATGCTTAAATTTTTGTTACTTTTTTTTGAGTTGTGTATCATTAGGTCTTTGAAGTTGGTGACATGCTAATGATCATTACTGGCTGGTTCTTTAAAATAGAACTGGTAGTAGGGTCATTTGAAAATATATTTTAATTATTAATTTTGATATATGATGTGCTTGTTGATATGATTATAAGTTTATACAAGAATAATATGGTTCTTGTGTTCTATATTTACCCTACTTAGAACTTAGTCCTAGGTAAAGTCATTAGAAACAAGGGAGTTTGGATAACCCATTCTAATACAGTATTTGTAGTATTCACCTTATAGCTTTTGTTCTCATTGCCTTATTATTGTTTTAAGATCAAGACATATCAAAGCATTACATGAAAAATCTGTTTTCTTATGCATACTGGCAGTTCAGTAATATTGTACAAAAATTTTGATCTCAAGAGAGAGAGAAAAGTGTTTTATCAGATGATTCCTGCATGAATTCTAGAACAGGATGATAAGAAGCTACAAAAGATAAAATGAAGGATTAGTTCTGTCTTAGGCATAGAAACTGCTTTCACTATGTTATCAATGTACTGACAGGAACCATGAGTAGCTGTCTAATGTATTGGCTGAACATATGACCTTCAGTGTATCCAGTAAAAAGGTTTGTAAAAGCTGAGCCCATCTTTTTGTGTAGCAATTCAGCAAATCTACTTAGTAACAGTTTCCATTAAAACTGAAGCTGTTTAATTTGAATACACATTCAGCTAATCATTGTAATGTTTGTGTGTGAGAGGATCAAGTAAGAATCTCCGATTTAAAAATATTTAAGTTTGATCAGGCCTTCACTGTGTGAAATAGAAGCGTACAGTGATTTGATGGCCATAGTGAATATGTAGTTTTCATTGCAAGTTTAATATATGCCCTGAGTAAAGAAGACAGCTTGAATAGTATCCTTAGTGTATGTTAGTAACATGCTAACATAGAGTACCAAAATTTAAATGTATTTGAAAATGAAAGACTCTTACTAGAAGTATGAGTTAGCTTCAGTATTAACTTATTCAAATCATACCAATACAAAGGAAAAGGATAAGATCAAACTACAGAAAGCTGACGTAATTAAGGAATTAAACTGAGTGAAAACTTCTAATTCTGTGGGCTGTGCAAGAGTTTAAACATGCTGAATTGAACTCTTAGTACATAATCTGTAGAATACTTAACTGTCTTTAGACCTAGGAAACTGAGCTTCCATAATGCAAGAGACAATCCTTGTAATTGTGTTCCTCAGTACCTGTCATCCACCTAGATCTAGCAAGAAAGAACAAAGCAATAAAAGTGTAAACATGGTAGATGCATGTTAGATAATACTTCTGGTCACTAAGAAAACTGACTAATATGAATGTATGTCTCTGATAATCGAAGTATTTGATATGTTTAGTCTGTGCCAGTTGAGACATTTTAACCATGTACACAAGATTATATTAACCTCTAATTAACTGTTCTGTAATCTGTTCCTTATGGAATTATGTTACATAATCCCTTAATGTATAATTCACCCAAGGAAAATACATACTTAAAAGTGCTATCATACAAAAAATATGTTAACATGTACACCAATATTTTCTTCTTGGATTTAAAAATAATCCCTATATTTAACACTATAACTACCTGAACTGCCACCAAAAGTTCTCAAAATTATTCTTGAGCTTAAGTCATGGCCAGTTATCCCTTAAACACAAAATTACATCAGTGTTTTGCAAGAACTTTTTATCAGTTTAACTTTGCATCTTTTGGACATGAGATTTATGGAAACATGCATGCTGAAGGCCAGTATAATTTACTCCTTTTCTTACTTGTACCACCATTCTTTAAGGCATATTTATATCTGTGTTCAGTTATAAATAAAATTTATTTTGAAGTTGTTTCAAATTAAACACTGTGTAACACAACATACTTATGATCATCATGCTCAGGTGTGATATACATTGATTTACTACAGATAGTTATGAGTATCTGCAATACAGGAAGTTCTAGAAATGTTTGCAGAGAATAAAATGGTTTAATACAGCAGAGGAAAACTAGCAAACACAAATGAACAAATAGAACAAAATCTTTATTAATACAACATTGTAAATCTTACTCAACTGGCCAGCCTTTAAGCTCATTTATAGCTGGCTGCTGGGGCAGAGAGCAGTATTTCTTATGTTGACATAAGACAACAAAAAGAACAAGAATAATGAAGATATCACACTGTTAGGGTAGACCAAGATCTTTGCATTGGGTCCCACAATCCTTAATTATCTATATCGATGATCATTTGTATTATATATCTCCAAGGGAGACAAACCTTCAACTAGTACTAACTTAAAAAAGTAGTTTCAACCTTTGAAGTGAGTGTGACTTCACTTCAGGAAGGCATGACACACAAATAGGATCAAGTAAGTATAAACCTTATAGAATAATCCTTGTGATATGTATATAACCTTGGTCTAAGCAAGAGGATTAGTGCAGGTTTCAAATCTTTGTACATGTGACTTACAAAGATGACACTGAGCACATGCAGAACAGTTAAATGAAATTTTGAAATACTTACTAGAATATAACTAAATAATGATATATTCTCAAAGTTAAGGTAGGGCGAAATTAGCAGTTCTTTCAACTGGGATATATGCATAAAATTATGTTAATAATCTCTAAAATATGAAAAAGACTACAAAAAGGGGAACTTGTAATGGGAAACTGAGAGAGAGTTAGATGGAGGATAACATAAGACTTTGTAAACAAATGTGTACTGAGAGAGTTATTGTGGTACCTATGCAGTGTATAACTCAAACATGTATGTGGTCTTGAACAGCTACCTCAAACCAGTTAAAAATTCTATTTGATATTGTAGAAAAGCAAAGCTAATGCTAAATATAAAGGTATATAACCAAAATGTTCAGCATTAACCCTTTCACACAGATACCCCTTTAAACACTTCTGCACAAATCACTGACTTACATTCAAAATTTATTTAAGAACCTTTACTATCAATGTTTGTGAATAAAATCAACATTATAATGTATGGTGTGATTCAAAGTTTTATGTTATCTAAGTTTAAGTCCCTTATTTTAAAAGGAACCTTTAAAAAAGTACTTAAAACTTCAGATGTATTGTCATGTGACCCACAAGCTATGAAAAATTCTCTACTTTGGCTCTTTGTATCTTCAGTAATATAAAGCCAGTTATGTAGATGTATGTCTAGACAATAAGACTTTACTTAACCTATTGACACGTACATTTCAAAGTTCTCTGGATGAATGCAGTTGAAACAAGTAATAAATTTTGTCAACCTCTGACTGGTGCCACACACCCTCTTCAATAGATTTGTTTGAACTTTACAGCCTACATATAGAGGTTATATATGAATGTATATAGTCATTAGAAAGAACTAATTTTGTACTATAATCCAACAATGGTTATTTTGAAATTGGCGTACAGTTTTCGCCACAGGGTATGTTTAACTACCTATAGTATTGTTGGCGGCTTGATCAACTTTAGCACCTACAGTTGTTTCTTACCTAAATATGTTATATTTAGAGATGCAGTTAAACTGTATTTAGGTGTGACTTTTATATTTTAGTTAATTAT
>NW_013666392.1:51581-59011 GCF_000517525.1 Limulus polyphemus | reverse complement strand
GCACAAAAATTTTGTTGAAGAGTTGTACATTTCTGCGAGAGATAGTGTAGTATACTTTGAAGGCATCATTGAACTTGTGTCAAGAGGAATTTTAAAAGATAAAGGACAAGAAAGGAAAATATTATATTAAACATTAACTAAATTTGAAAAGAAAAAGACCTGAAATTACAAATATAACCAAAAGAAGATCTTTAAAGATATTTTATAAAAAATATTAAAAGGTATGTGTCTTTTTTTGTGTTTCCTAATTTTAATCATTTCATTGCATTGTACATTGATGAAAATAGCTAGAGTTAGTGATATTGTAGAGAAAATTAAAAATGGTATATAAACATTCACCTTAAAAATATTGGTTATTCATTTAGGAGGTTCTATATATTATGCAAATGAAATATTAAAACTAAAAGATGAAGAAAAGTATTTTATACATAAAATGAAAAATCACCTTGCACTCGAACTATTCAGAGTCTGAGTACAAATAACTACTATAGACAAATAACATTTTTATTAGAAAGACTTGTTTAAAATAATGTCATTCTTTGTGTAAAAGATACTTATGAACTTTAACAAAATATTACCAGGTTTTGTGAGGATATCTCAGAGTATCGTATGTATTGTTGCATAAATGTCAAGCAGATGTAAAACACAACTGCCTGTTGTGAAAGGGTTAGCATAAGATGTTATAGAAGGAAAATGTTGTACCTGTTATAAGAGTGCAAGAACAAGAAATCTACAACTATAAATTTACCACTTTTTTGTCATATTTCTGCTGCTTGATTTGACTTCTTGTTCAGGTGTGCATGTTTTCTTGTCCCGAAGAGGTATAAAATGCATGTTTCTTTAGAAATCTGTAGGTAGCTAAAATAAAATTCTCAGCTGTGAGGGTTGGCTGAGCCTTATTTAGCAGTTATTTTGCTCTATGTCACTACATTTTGGTAATCTTGTATATATATATATATATTATGGTCTAGCTTCAGCAAGTCTGTGGTACAAGTAGGAAATTAGTAAGAAAAACTTTAAATAATGATGAATTAAAATACTTATTTAAATCTAGAAAATAATTTTTATTAAGACATTCTGTTACTACTGATGCATACTGAGCCATTGCAAAGCTGAGGTTAGCTGACTACATTCATCTAATAAGGAAACTTATATAATTTATATACAATGAGTGGATCTATCCATCCCTTCTAATAGAAGAAGATCAAGAAAAAATACAATTTAACACTACTCTTATGTAAAAGCTATACATATCTAATTCAGAAATTCAAAGGTCCATTTTGTATTCTAGGTAGCTGATGACATGGAAAAGGAAAGACGAGTTTTTCAGCTTCAGATGTGTGAAGTAAGGGAATTAAATATTTTTTCTAAATTCCATGCACATGAATAGTGATTAATTTAAACCTTGTGTATTTTTTACTCAGATATGAAGTTTTGGGTTTTTGTTTTCTAAAAACGTTTTGGATTGCATATACATAACAAAAGAAATTTCAGGATGAAAACCTAAAATTAAAACAATTTTTTTGTAAAAAAAGAAAAATAAATAACAACAAAATGTAGTTTTCTGTTACCTGCTGTTTTAACCCCTTTTGTTCTTAACACTGTAGATATTGCTAGGTGAAGTATGTTATTGGGACTAGTGCGAGGTTTATAAAACTAATTGGTTACCTTTCATTTTAAAAAAAAAACTACTTAAGCCAAATTTTAAAAGTAAAAATATCTGAATAAGATTTTTTATTTCATTTTATGAGTAAGAAATTATTTTATTATGCAGTAACCACTTGCTTTTTAATTTCAATTAAAAAAGTTCTATTCAGTAATGTGTATAAATAATGTTTCACATGTATTTTGTTGTTATTCATATACCATATTTTAGACTATTACTTTTCCCTCAAAATTTGTTCTATAGTTTTGATTCTCAACACTTAGAATTTATAATGTTTATTTATATTCATTACTTCCAATAAAGTTTTGTATAAACGTGTTTTAATAGTTATACAGAAGATGATAAAAATACAGCTTCTGTTGACCAATCTTTTATAAAACAGTCTTTAATTGTGTAATTGCTCTTTTTTTTTTTAACCTTTAAATATATCTCCTTAAAACTGCATCTTTTTTCCAATCTTTGAAAGAAAATTCATTATTGTTTATTTCTAGTACCTTATTAAAGTGAATGAAATCAAAACAAAAAAGGGAGTGGAGCTTCTGCAGCATCTAGTTGAATACTATCATGCACAAAAT
The DNA here is from genome assembly GCF_000517525.1 of Limulus polyphemus. Lineage (NCBI taxonomy): Eukaryota > Metazoa > Arthropoda > Merostomata > Xiphosura > Limulidae > Limulus > Limulus polyphemus. The sequence goes on along the minus strand of NW_013666392.1, from coordinate 56,770 downwards.
AAGTAAGTGTGCACAAGTTTAGAAATTTATATAATTATCAAGTAAGAAATAGTTACTTTTAAAAAAAGGTTTTTTTTTCTTCTCTTTAATTACCTAATTTTATCTCAAAATGCTGAGTGAAATAGTTATGCAGTTTGCCTTTTAGTTGAAGTGTATCAGTATGTTGATCACATTTTACTTTTATGTTAAATATTACTAGAAGACATGAATGGTTATTCCACAATTGTTTCGTATGTTTGTATGTTCAAGGATGAAGTTAATGCTAGAAAAGTATCAGCATTTAATTAACTCTAAGATACCTGGGTATGTCGGTTTGACCTGTTCTAAAGTTTGTTTTATTGCATTGACAAGAAAAAAACTGTACTGGGTGAAATAGTTTGAAACTTGAGATGAACTTTTTTATGTAGCTTCTGGAAATAAAATATCTTTTTTTATATACGAGGCATTTGAATTAATTTAAAGCTTTAAAAATTTGAAAAGATTTCCTTCTATTTTTTGAACAAACAACAAAAAATTGTTATATTTGTTGTACATTTCAGTTACTGATTTTATGTCATCCTTGTAAAATTTACTATAAAGTGTTTGTTTTATAAAACTAAATTTTATCTTTGTTTTGATTGAAAAAGATGCATGCAGTTTCAGTGTTTAAGATCACTGGTTTACAATAACAATAACTTTTTTTTTTCACCATATCAAATTCATAGGCAAGCTGACTTTTAAAATAACTAAACAGAAAGTTTTATTTAATGTACATAATAAGTTTTAAAACTGTTTTGTTTGAAGTTATTTATATGTACTTTTACATTCTTTTATGATGATTTTCTTTTCACATTCAAGCTGTTAATCATGCCAGTAAGACCTAATGTAAACATAGCGTAACAAACAATGGCTTTGTTGGCAAAACAAACTTGATACATTCAATTCCAAAGTGATCTAACTAAGTTTAACTCATTTAGTTTCATGAACAACTTTTTTTTTCTTATCATTCTACTTCATAATTCAAATAAAATGATAAAGCAAGCTTTAAAAATAAATCAGTACAGTAATTGTTGCAGAAGCTGTTCCCAAACATCTTTTCATTAAGCAATATATCACCAGGTTCAATTTTTACCACTTTGTTCCAATTATACACAAATATCCACTCAACTGGAAGCCATATTGGTTTATACAACAGTTGAAAAAACACAAAAAACTTTTATCATGCATTATATAACTAGCGTATGACTTCTTAAAGCTGAGATATTGACAGTTATATCATATCATATCATGACAGTAGAGGTTGATAAACATTGATTGGCTATAATCAATAAAACTATACTTTTATTGAATTTACAAGATCAGATTAGTTCTATTTTGTTCAAAAACTATTTTAGCTTTCCTCATATGGGCTACGAGTGTCATATTACAATCTGAAAAAAAGTCAGGAAATACACAAACACTAATGTTTTAGCTTGGAGTGTGCTGAAATAATCACAAAATCACATTGTGAAATTTTTTAAAACTTATATGTATAAAATTATTGAATAAAACTCTGAATAATTTTTAAAATGAAATGTTTGAAGGAGTGACTTCAAGTTTACATGCTATAAATTTTGTAATTCAGTGTTGCAATTTTTCCCTCAGGACAGGATGCACCCATCCGGAGACCATAGAGTTAAACTACTTTCATTTTTAAAATCACAAAATACAGTATCTCAAAAACTTTTACAAGTTGTGTACAAAATATAAGAGTGATATAGTTAATAAAAATATATTAAAATAAAGTAAACAAATCTTCTTTTTCTTAAACCAGCTTTTTTCAAGATGGACTTAAAACTATTGAGCACTTTAGTGGCTACATTAAGGAGTTAGCGACTAAACTACAAAAGATTCGACAGAAACAAGATGAAGAAAGAAAGAAGTTAATTGAACTTCGCAACCTTCTGCGATGTTCCCCATCACTGGATGGAAGAGAGGTTAGATTTATTAAGAGTATTGAATTAGTAGAATTGTCTTTCAGGGTAAAGTTGTATATTATTTTGATTTAGTATAAAAGATTTCTTTGAACTTTATGTGATGTGTTTTTATTTTCTAAGTTTGTACATTTTATTGTTTTATCAACTTACAGCAAGTTGGAGCAACACAATCTGGCTATACACTTCATCAGCTTCAGGGAAATAAACACTATGGTTATACTAAAACAGGTTATCTTAACAAGAAGTCTGATGGAAAGATGAGGAAGGTGTGGCAAAAACGGAAATGTGAGACTCGAGATGGCTATCTTTTTATCTACCACTCAGATGTAAGCACATTATTTTGTTACAGCAATAGGGTACTTATGTTACCTTTGTTTATTGTAGCTTTGTCTCTCTTTGAAGTCCAGTGAATACAACATCTATTTTTTTAAGTTTGAATTGGACATCTTATAGCTTTTATTACTTAGATACTTGACTGTATGAAAAAAAAAAGTGAATCTTAAAGTCTTATGATACTTTTTCAATTCATAACAGAAAGAGCTAGACAAATTCAAAGTGTAAAAATAAAAATTTGTTTTATCACTGTTGATGATAATGTTGTGTCTTATTTTGATGCAAATTTGATATTGGAGCCTAATGTTTATAAATTAAATTATTGCGTACAAGTTTCACTTTCTAACTGGTTTTTCATTTTTCATTATTGTAAAGCTGTGTATTTACCAGGTCCAATTGCACAAATGAATTTCTATTTAGATACTTAGTTGCATCTCAGATCTTTGTATTACAAAATATTTTAATTTTTTTCAAATATTATCACAAGCACTTCATATTCTGACATTATTTGCTAAATATGCATAAACAGGAGATTTTTACACATCTGAGGGTTTGTGGTTCATGTTCCATTGCTGTACTAAGAAGCTTCACGCTTTGAGGCCATAAATTTGCTATAAGAGTGATAGTCAAATTCCACTATTCAACCAGGCAATACAAGCCCAAGAGTTGGTTGTGGGTGCTATTGACTATCTGCCTTCCCTCTAATCCTTCAGTAAAAAATTAGGAACAGCAATGTGACCCTTGTGTGGCCTTGCACAAAAATTCTAAAACAAACAGATACCACATTTTGTAAGAGGTTGTGTATTGTACTCGATCAAATGGAGAAACATTTAATATGAGTTAAAATAGTTATGATTTTTGGTCAAAACTGAAAGTATATCATATTTTAAATTATTCTTGCAATTTAAAAAATAAATGATACACAATCTATAAGTATAATATATCGGGAAATATTATTATATTAGTTAAGTAATCATAAAAAGAGAAATTTGCTCTTAAGACTAAATTGAATAGTGATGAAAGGCATGTATGTTATTTTACTAAATGAAAACCTGCTTCCAGTGAAACTAAAATCTGAGGTTGCACAATTAGTTATTATAATAAGTCATATTGACACAGAGGATACAAAGTTATGTATATGCTGTAATAAGATGTGAGACAAAACAGTTTGATCATCTTGATATGTGGGATAGACAGCTAGATTATTTTAATGTGTGAGGTATATAGCTAAGTCATCTAAAGATGTGAGAGATGCATCTATATTATTGTAATGTGGGGTAAAAAGTTAGGCTATTATGATATATAAAGTTCAAAACAATGCATAATAAATCAATCTTGTAAAATGGGCCCTCAATTAAGTTTTCTTGATATATGGGCTGTACAACTAGATTAAACAAAGAGGGCAGGCAGGTTACAACTTATGATGTTGTACAGAGATTATGTTATGGTGTGGAGTCAGTATAAATGTAATGTAATAACAACAACTAGATATGATGTATGGCTAACATTGAGTTTATATACATCAGTTGGATACATGTTATGGTTATTTTGACATGAGTAAACAGATAGGACATCTGATGTTGGGTGGGGGTTCACAACTAGGACATCTTCCAATGTATCACATATATGTACATTTTACTTGACTATTCCACATGTTGAAGCAATTTTTTTTTTATAATTTATTCATCAGGATAACCTATATCAACTACACAGATTGTAATCCAGTCTAGCTGGTACCAACTACACAGATTGTAATCCAGTCTAGCTGGTACCAACTATACAGACTGTAATCCAGTCTAGCTGGTACCAACTACACAGACTGTAATCCAGTCTGGATGGTACCAACTACACAGACTGTAATCCAGTCTGGATGGTACCAACTACACAGATTGTAATCCAGTCTAGATGGTACCTCATGTGTTACGATAACAATGCTCAGTTCTCTGTTTATCCATTTTCACTTCAATGTGTACCACAAGTATCACCGAGCATCAAGTAAAATATATTGATATGTGATACATTGGAAACATCCACAGAGAATATTAGCATGGCGGGTTCATGAGCAGAGGTGTGGTTTACACTGTAAGGGTATTATAATGTTTGGAGTACTCAAGTAAAATATATTGATATGTGATACATTGGAAACATCCACAGAGAATATTAGCATGGCGGGTTCATGAGCAGAGGTGTGGTTTACACTGTAAGGGTATTATAATGTTTGGAGTACTCAAGTAAAATACCTTGATATGTGTAGTATATATATTGAATATCAGGGTTATTTTGATGTTTGGGATAAACACATGCACACACACACACTGAATCTCAACATAGACAGCCTATTGTGTAGCTTTCTGCTTAATAACATACTAAAAACAAAATATATAAATTATCTTGACATGTATGATATACTATATAAACTATCTCAACTTGAGGGCTACAAACACTCAAGTTATCATGATGTTAGATATATATGTAGGTAATATTAATATAGGGATATATAAATGAATTAACTAGACATCTGGAATGTTCATCTAGGTTATTATGACATGAGGGATGTTTTACGAAGGGAATTTTACATATGAGAAAAATACTTATATTATTATAATTTGTAGGGAATACAGCAATGCCAACCTAGCATATATACAACTAAGTTATTTTGACATGCAGAGTGTATAGCTGGGACAACTTAATTGAGGAATACACAGCAAAGTCATCTTTTTAACATGCATGATACACACCTAGATTATACTTACACACAAATGTGAGTTCTTGATACTTGGGTATATATTTACCACACACACACACACGCACGCACGCATGCACACGTTTGCTGTGTTTTACTTCTTTTTTTTTTTTGCAAAACTAATGTTATCCAAATAAACTATTGTGCACCACTCTATA
>NW_013666392.1:47979-51305 GCF_000517525.1 Limulus polyphemus | reverse complement strand
AATGGCATGATAATTTAAAGTGTAAAAAATATTCATTTAAACATTAGACAAAAATAGGTGTCTATCATGGAGCCACCCACTGAAGTTACCATAATATGTGGGTTACATAACTGGTAACAAAACTTAAGATCTTAGAGACTCTCATGACTATGTTTTGGGAACTATTAAATTTGATTTTAAAAGTCCTTTCCATAAAAATATAATATTTAGAGAGTAACAAAAGAAATCAGGCTGAGTCGTGGTATGAGCCTTTCAGTATCTTTATTTAAAATATACAGATGTTCTATAGCGTAATAGTGAAATGTAAGTATTAAGTTCTTCCAATTGAATTTTGTGTAATTGATATATAGATAAGGCATATTTTACTGAAAGTTGTATTTACAAATTGACCTGTGTACAAGCTATTGTGATTGTAACTTATCACTAAAATATTTCTGACAAATTACAAATACTATAACATTCAAATATATTAAATATAAGTTATTTTATGTAAATATAATTTAAATAAATGCACAAAGAATGCTTTAAGTTGCTTTGGTCAAAAATTAAAGTGTTTTTAATGAACAAATATAGTAATAGCTCACATCATACTACTCTCCATGACAAGTGGTTAACTCCAAAAGGATGATGTATATGGTCAACTTTCTACAACAACCATAATTGTGACCTATGGTTATATGGTAAAATTTCTACAACAACCATAATTGTGACCTATGGGTATATGGTAAAATTTCTACAACAACCATAATTGTGACCTATGGGTATATGGTAAAATTTCTACAACAACCATAATTGTGACCTATGGGTATATGGTAAAATTTCTACAACAACCATAATTGTGACCTATGGGTTATATGGTAAAATTTCTACAACAACCATAATTGTGACCTATGGTTATATGGTCAACTTTCTACAACAACCATAATTGTGACCTATGGTTATATGGTAAAATTTCTACAACAACCATAATTGTGACCTATGGGTATTACAAATGTATGTGAACAACTTTGGTTTTTCTTTACACATATACTTGTATGCTAAAGATCCCATTTTGTACTAGTGTATCTTTCCTCTCATTCCTGCTTTGATGTACATGAATGAGACAGAAGAATTAAATTTAATATTCTTGTGTGAATTTCTTACTAAATATGGGTTTTACTGTATGATTATAAACTACTTAATAAGTTATGTAAAATACTGTGTTAAAATCATTAAATCAGTTTCTTCTGGTGTGTCTCGTTGTATGTACTAAATAGCATTGTAGGCATTTAGCAAAATATTAATGTGTAATTCAGGCAACTTTATGAAACCTATAAAATATTACATTTTTATATATGTATCACTTTGTGTAATACAAATAAAAATGGAGACTGATTTTTTTATTATAATAATCCTCTGTAGGAAACCAAAGCTCCCACCAAACTCAATTTACTTACCTGCCAAGTAAAAGTATGTAAAGTTTTATTTATTTTTTTACATTCTATGGTTGTTGATGTAACATATTTGTGAACTAAAATGTCATATTTCACTTTGTAGTAAAGTTATCATTGTAGGTAACTAGTAGAAACTGAGTTTAACAATGTAACATTTTCTACTGTATCTGAAAGGCCTGATATTATGCAACACTGATATGTGTGTATGGACGACCTTAAATAGTACAGAGGTTGAGTGTGTTATATTAAAAAGATTTTGGACCCTAGTCATGAAACTAAGGTTCTTGTCTCCATGATCATTCATGCTCTAATCGTTGATTCTGTCATGTGATTATATCAGTGGTTTCCAAACTGGGTATCATGGCAAGTTGCTAAGGGTGTCGTGAGAGTTTCACCAAATGAAGAATAATTAAGAACATTAAAAAAAAACTACAAAAAATATTGCATGTTGCAGCAGGAATATTGCACAAATCAAGGTAAGTGGGTTAGGGTGTTGTCAGTGAAAAAAAGTTTGAAAACCACTGTATCTTTCGGTTATATATCTGCATTGAAATCATCATAAAAAAAAATCCCTTAATAAGGGACACATAGTGCATTCACTGTAGTTTTTGTAATGCTGAAGTTGTATGAATTATTTAACTTATACAGTTATCAACTGACCTTTTCCAGGGGATTTATTTCTTGTTTTTCCCTGAACTATCTTTATTAAAATTTAGACGTTGCTATAATATAAATAAGTTGACTATATTAAATGAAAACGATTTTGAGCATCCAGTCATGCTCTGTTATGTCATTCTCCAGCTGCTTTAGGTTTGTGGTAGTTAAATGGGTGGCATGAGTGGGAGCCTATCTTTGTGAACCCATACCCTTTTGACCACAATTCCATACAAAGCTGGAATACCTTTGTGGTACATAAGGTACACAAAATTGGTCTGACATGTTATCTACCACCTTGGAAATTGTTTTGACTCACTGACCGGCAGGAAATGGCATAAGAGCTGTTACAGTTATCAAGGTACACATACACTTTGTTGATTGTCACTAAGTACTAACATTTTACCTTGGCTGTATTCCAGACTCATACAATTTTCTATGCTTGGTCTACCTGTCCTGTATATATTGCTATTAAAAACAACTTGTGTCATTTTTCCAAAAGAAAATACTTCTTGATTATATTGTGCACTGTTGCTTGAGGCATGTGGACATCTTATTTTGTAATTGACCTATGTGTTCATGAATTCTCACCTGTTACAAAATGCTTCATTTGAATTACCACATTTGGGGTATGACTTGTTGCAATTCTCTTTATGAATTGTCCTGGTGCCCCAAATTAATCCATATTCCTTTGTTATCCAATTTTATTAGGTACAATGGATATCCACATCTTGGAAATTTCTAAATCCCCAATTTGAAGACATCTTTATGATCTGAGTGTACAAATATTTCATGCTAGAAAAACTGTTATATACCCATCTCAAAAGTGATCAGTTTTCAGTGGCATTACATTGCCTATGAAATGTCAAAGTGTAGTTCTAATACATGCCACTCCAACATGACTTTACGCCAATTGTGGTTTTCTTATAACTTGCAGATTTGCATATTCAAAATTTTGTTAGTATAACTTCCTTAACCCTATGTATATATTGATATTAAGTATTTAACTTTTATCTTTTGCTGCTCAACAGCAACCTGTCAGTAGATATTCATGCAAAATGAAAATCTTATTATTGAACTAACATAAGAAAAAATTATGTGTGCCTTTATTATAATGTAAATGTAATTTGTTTGATCGGTGTAAAGTACAATTTATGGAATTTTAGTACTAAATCAGCTCATCCTTTGACACTAATATCTCCTTTTTATTTTCTTAATCTAATTTTATTATTGTCATAT
>NW_013666392.1:23945-47861 GCF_000517525.1 Limulus polyphemus | reverse complement strand
ATCCGGTGTAAAGTACAATTTATGAATTTTAGTACTAAATCAGCTCATCCCTTTGACATAATATCTCCTTTTTTATTTTTAATCATTTTAACTATTTTCTTATCTTGTTATAATTAATTTCAATAATGAATTGGCACGAGTATTAGTTCCTAAGAGCAAATATTTGCTCATCATATTATTAGTTTGCTTTATCTGTTGTTGAATTAGAAATATATTTTGGTTTGTTTTTGATCAATGAAGACAGTGGTTGATGAAAAGAAGAGTTTTGACCTTATATCTTGTGAGTATGGTAATTTTTTTAATAATTATGAGAATAATTTTTCTTAATTTTTTTTTTGTGTGTGTGTAAGCAATAAGATTTCAAGCTACAGCTTGTATAAATCTCACTTAAAATATTTGAAAGATTAATCTCTTATAATACCATCTTAAGTGCAAGTAAAATAAGGTGGTATCTAAAGATTGGATCCATTGTTTTTTGTGTATAGAACTTTACATGCTTAATTTTAAGTTTATTAATAAGAAAAAATAAGTACAAATATTTAGTTTAAAAGATGGAAATATTTGATTTGTGTATTAATTAGAAAATAGACATACTTGATATTTTATAGCTATACTCATAATTTGAATATTTTGACAGTAATTGAAAATTACTGTTTCTGAATTTACAAATTTTTATTGAAGAACATTATAAACTAAAAATATTATTCTAAAACAGATAACAGAACATACCACTTTCAAGCCGAAGATGATGTTGAAATGGATGCGTAAGTTGAAATTAAGGTTTTGAAATATACCTTAAACATATAGTATTTATTATATGTCAGTGAAAAGAGTAATAGTAAATGTTATCTCCTGAGAATCTATATGAAATGCAAAAGTAGGTCTGAAATTGAGTAATTGTGAAGGAACTATTTTGAATTTAAAACTGTCCATTTAGGATTACCAGCAAAGCATGAGTAAAAATGCTTAGAAATGACTCAAATTGGATGATAAGCTAAAACAACTGATCTGTTCTATATATTTTTTTCCTATAGTTGGATGTCAGTTTTGGTTAATTGTAAAGAGGGAGCACTACGGAAAGCTTTTGATGACTCTGGGCAGCCAAATGGAGACAAATTAAATCATAGTCTTTTAGAACTTCAACAGAGTATTATTCGACAAATACAGCGACTGCCAGGCAATGATCGGTGCTGTGACTGTAATTCAACAAAAGGTATGTAATTAGGCGTTGAGCCATTTCAGGAAGAATGTACATATATATATAATGACATTTTAAGTCAAATATAGATTCTGTAAATGATAAACATGTAAATTTTGTCTGAGGTGTACGAATAAACGATAAATTAGAAAAATATTTAATTACATTGTCTTGATGAAGAAGGAAACATACTCATTAAAATAGTTTTTTCTGGATTTGAATCAGTGATTTGTCAATGTACATTGTGCTAAGTAAAATGTGGTTAAAGTGTGTGTGCATCTATGTGTATATATATATACATGTGTGTGTTTGTGTGTCTGTTTATATTGCTAAAAGAAACAATAAAACATTTGTGTTAAAGAATAGGTAATATGCGATATGTCTTTTCTTCCAAAAACATCTTAATTTAACTTCCAATGTATCAGTGGTAAGTTTATGAACTTAAAACACTGAAAGTTGGAGTTTGATTGCAATTAAATGATCCAAGAAATATTTAAAATATTTTCTGTACCTTTATTTACTTAAAATTTACTGACTAATATAGTATTTTACCGATTATTTTTTTTCTCCTTTTACTCAACTATTTTGCTTTTGGGTAGAGGTGGAATATGAAAATTATTTTTTATAGTGTTTCCAAACAGTTTTTAAAACCAATAACTTGAAATCAATAATTTCAAACACTGAAATTTAGGGTTTGATTCCAATTATGAGCCTTGTGCTAAAACAAACAAATAAAGCTTCTAGATTTAGCAAGTAGCTGCAATTATGGGAACTGTTATGATTTTCTTTGTTCAACATCACAAAAACATCATAATGTTTTTCTTTTTTTAGATCCAACATGGTTATCCACAAATTTTGGGATTCTTACGTGTATTGAATGCTCAGGAATTCATCGGGATCTAGGAGTTCACATTTCAAGAATTCAGTCACTGACACTTGATAACATAGGAACATCTCAGCTGTTGGTGAGTAATGTGAATATTAATATATGATAATTTAGTGGTAGATGGATTTTTAATGTATAATATTTTTATGTCTTCTATATTACATAGGATCAAAACCTGCATTGTCACATGTTATAGTGAAGTTCTGATAGATATGAGCTAAGTTCATTGAACTGAGCTCTAAATGTTCCTTTGTATGTGTCCTTAAAATGTTTTATTGTATAAAGGTTTCTTGCTTTAAAATCTATTGATGTTTTGTTCCATTTAATATAAAACACTTTCTTTTTAAGGGTTATTTGGAATAAAACACATTTTTGAATTTGTCTATTTATTCTTGATAAAAATCTTCAACAATTCTAAGTTTCAATCTGTTGAAGTAAAATGTTTGATTGACTAGAACAGTTTTTCCAGCAACCTTTGCATATGCTTTGTGTGTGGTATCACTTACTAAAAGCAACTAGTCCACTTACATGATAACAGTGGTTTGAAAAATACTTGTTTTGGAATTTAATATTTGTATGTGTGCTTTATTTTCTGTAATTAGGTTTGTTTTTTTATGATTTGAGGTTATGTTTTGTATTTTCTGAGTTTATTTGTTTTAATTTAATAAGTACTGTAGAGCCGTTAGTTTTATCTTTTGGTTATGTTTATTTCAAAAATAAAAATATTTTAGGTAATTATGAAATTATATACCTAATTTGCTATTATTTGTTAAACTGCTTTGTACTTGGATTCAAGTGATAAAAAAATCCCAAAGCATTACACCAGCTCACAGAAACTAACATTATTATGATATTATTATATTAATATTATTATGTTATTGCAATTGTAGCCTTAAGTTTCTAGTGTGCAATGATTCAGTAGGTATTATGAGAGAACTCGTGTATCAGTTATTCGTGTTGACAACATTTTAATGTGGCTCCCAAATATGTGTTATATAACTGATTGTTTAGTTTACTTAACACTTTCAACTGCTGAGGGTGTAATAAAATGTAAACCTAGTATTACAAACAACAACAATAGATAATTGAAAAATTATGGTAAATATGTTTTTTTTTGAAGAAGTTATATACAGCCTACCAATAAGTAAATAGACACCCACTTTAGAAAAAATGCAATATATTTACTAAACAAATTTGAAACAAAAGGTACAAGATTGCCATTATATTTAGTGGATTTTGCCTTTGCAGTAGTTAACAAATTTTTATAGGGTTGGTTCATTGGACCAGTCTCACATTGGAGAAGGAATGTTGACTATAGTTCAGAATTTACTATGTTTTCTGCACAAAGTGTTGTAAGCTTTTTGTCAAATGTGCAAGTGTGTTGTACACCAAAAAATCAGATGTTGTTACAAATATATTTGTACCCAAGATATGTCTGTGAATTGCCAAAACCAGTCAGACTCAGACTCTGACAAGTTGGAGTGCAAGGTGATGTTCATCTGAAAATTATAATTCTTCTGTCTATCATACAATTTGCATATTGCATTTCAATAACCTTTGGAACCTCTGAAATGTATATCAACAGTTTTTTCATATCACTTTATATTGTATATGGTATTTACTCTCTTCTACCATGAACTGTTGCTGAATCAGCAATGTGATGTAAAATGAATAGCTGATAATTCTGAAATCAGATATATAATACCATGTTGAAATACACTCTGTAAAAGTTGTGACATGCACTCTTTAACCCCCAGCTGTACACACAAGGTTAAGATAGAAACACAGTAATACATCATACTTACAAGATATGAAATCTGGGCCTTTGGAATTGCACTTTACTCTTAGTGAAAAACTTGTATGGGATGTTCTCCAGAAGTTGGTTATTTTGGATGCTCTTGCAGAGAACAATCAATGATGGACCACACATGTTTGATAGTATTTATATCTAGTGGCTTGCTTGGTAAAGGAAGAGTGGAAATGTCATGATCTTCAAGCCATTTATTTGTGACTTGAATTGAATGAGCATAAGCCCAGAGTTTCCATGCATTATTGAAATTTGAAAATGATCAGGAATTTCACTTAACAATTTCTTGGAAATATTCAGGAAATCTGCATAGGATTGGGGAATATAAAAATCATTAAAAATCTAAGAATCTACAGTGTTGTATTCTGTTGCTTACTGACATCAGTTCTTCTACTCACTGGTTGCTGACATATTGTTTAGGTTAGATTGTAACATTGTGTACCATTGACAGATTTCACATTGTACATCATCAGTCTGTCTAATTAGAAAATGCCATAATTAGATGTCGATAAACTTGTGTATGTATTCATGACTTGCCACCCAGGCCAACAGTGTGTTGACTTAACACAAGTAGTTCTGAGGTAAGTCTCCAACTTACTCTTGTAATATAATGCTTAAAGTATTAGTGTATTGATGGTTGTATTGTCAGTTATATCTTACAATGATAGCTTAATAGCTTGGCTTCAATGTTATAGTAAGCATGTTGAAACCATTTCTGTTGTCAGTGTTTCTGGAGAATGCTTGGGAAACTTAAATTATATTCTAATTTAGGGATCATCTAAAAATTTAGTGCCATAAACCACATAGATATACCCCCAAAACAAAGTTGTTACAAGTTTACACGCCTTTCATATTTCTTTGTTTAGGCTGCAATATTTATGAGTAAAACATTCACATTCTTGAGGCAATAAGTAAAAATTGACGTGGCACAAACATGTCAAAGTAAACAAATTGACACCACAAAGACATGGTCCTGTGACGATTCGTAACTTGTGCTTAAATTGGCAAAAAAAAACAAAAACATAGATAATTTTAATACTTATTTTGGTAAATCATTTGTTTATAAAAAGTTTGAAAATGTTAAATTTATATATGTTTCTCCTTTCCTAAGGTTAATTTTCATTGATGTATATGTGCCAAGAGTGGTACTTGACAATACCCATTTCAGGTCTTAAAATATATGACGAGCATTATAGCATCAATAGATCCCACTGCTGTTGATGTATGATATTTCCTGGAGTGGACACTAGCTTTAAAGATATGTTCTGAAGGCATTGGAGCATATTTGCATCTGTTCTGTAACAGTAATGGGCATTTGTCATGGGTTATTCTCCAAACTTCTCATCAATGTACAAAAAAACTTGTTCTGGTGCATTTGGGTTGTGTAGAAGGTATTTGTTTTCTGACATGAATGGAACTGCACCATTACTTTAAACTATGGACAGAGTATTGTAATCTAATTTGTGATTTCATGCTGACATTGGCCTTTCTATCATTGTCCATTTATGCAATCTCATGAAAATATGGTTAGGATCCTTTTATTCATGGCGTGGCGTGACGTCATGGGATTAATCAATCTGTATTATTGGGGGATGTCTGCTTGTTGTTAGGCTGTGTATGTATGTATTTTCTTTTTGTCTAAGGATTTACTGCATTTTTTTTCCTGTTTTGATGCAATTATTTTCACAAACAGTACAAAGTAAAGCTGTATATACTGTTGTTTTTATTACAAATTGTTATCAATTAAAGGGAAAAAAATCACATTGTCATTTAATATCAAGGAACATTGTATTTTGTAACGAGTAACAAATAAGTGCTAAATGAAACCAATCAGATGAAATATTTTTACTTTGAAATATGTTAGAAGACTTAACAATATGTACTATTTAAACAGAACTGAGCACAGACCAATTTCTTTTGTGAAAAAAGAAGCATCATATAGACAAATTGTAAGAAACTGACTTTTGGCACAGAAATATTCTTTTTTTTTAACAATGTAATAAAATTAATATTTATTTGTATATATATATGATAGTAATTTTTTTCATATGTTTAACTTGTAAATTTTATTTTAACTTGCAGCTAGCCAGGGTAATGAGTAATGCAGGGTTTAATGATGTGATGGAAGCAACACTAAATCATGTCAGAAAGCCTTCTTCTGATAGTTCAATGTAAGATTATTTTTTGTGCTCCAAATTTTATAACTATAGGTATATTTTTAATTAGTACTTTTATATGAATATGTATCATGATAGTTTTAAACTTAACACATAAGGATTGCACAAAGTTTTATATTTTTGTTGAGTTTTTAACCTGTTTGCTGTGGCTGGTACATATGTGGCCTCATAATTTTTGTGTGTGTGTGTGTGTTCACTGAATCAACTCATAAGAGTCAATGTTATCTAGTAAATCCATAAAATAATCTGGATTTTCCCCTGCTTCATTAACACTTGCTGCTGCAGGAGGGGAAATGATGTTGAACAAGCTTCTCTGACATCTTGAGGGAAACTGACACATAGAAAGTAGAAATAATTGACTTACTGTGTGGCAGTATATAGCAGAATGTAGATGGACAACATTACCTCAAAAATCTACAATCCAACACCTCGTGTAGGAATTTTAAAAGTAAGAATCCATATGTATATCAGCCACAATGAACAGAAAAAAAATTTAGAGATCATATATGTACCAACCATGGTGAATTAGTTAAAGCTAAGTATTTAGGAAATGCTGTTCTTATCAAGGTTTTGTATATGTTTCAATTATTTGTAAGCCTACTGTGTTTTATGGATATAAAATAATTCATATTTATTTTAAACAAAACTTTAATAAAAAAAATGGAATACTGGATTAATTTTTTACAGGTTTTTAAAATCATAAAACAAAAGTAAAAAATATACAAGGTGGGGCAAAAGTGACTAATCCAACTGTTTCATTTAGAATATAGTTTAATTTTTAACTATTACCAAAGCAAAGAATAATTAAATTGGCATTGATTTTTTTCATAATATTTTCTTTAGTGTTAGCCATGTAATGACAACTCTACCAAGAGTATAATAACATTTGCCCCTCCCATTATATCTATATGTATAATGCACATTTTTGTAATTATTACATGATCAAAGAAAAGTGCTTAAAGATTGAGTGTTTAAAAGTTGCATTATAACTTCTATATGTAACTCAATATCTTCAATGAACAGAAATGTTATCTTCTTCATAGTAGGTTTTAATTTTTTTTTTTTTTCAGATGTTAATAAAATTTATTGTGTGTAAGCTCACATGAACTATTTTAACTTGTAATTCTATACTGAAATATTCAAACTTGAAACACATTGTAACTTAATGAGATGGTAAAAATGACAGGCATTTGAGGTATAAAAGAAATTGAAAATTTAACATGTGAAAAAGTGATAAAACCTTGACTATTTCCTAGTGTTAAGTGAAGTCAGTACCTTAACTCCTGAAAAACAATTATGGAATGGTGACAAACTGGCTATTATTCAGTCCTTATACTTTGTAAAGCATGATGAATGTTGGTGTGAAAAAATAGAAAGCCTGTACTACATGTCATAAGTTAAACTTTGAATCTTGGAATGAGATAAAAGTTAATTACATTGTATAAGTGTTAAGATTTTTATTTATTAAACATTATGTTAGGGAAGAAAGGTGTGACTTTATTCGAGCAAAGTATGTAGAAAAGAAGTTTGCCATTAGGACATGTACAGACGAAAAAGATCTTAGAAATGATCTTGAAATTGCTGTCACATCAAGACATTTGTATCAGCTTCTTCAGGCATTTGTGGAAGGAGCTGACCTCACATGGGTGCTTCCAAATAGTGTAAGTTGTCTTAAGCAAATGGTTGCATAGTATTTGAAATGTTTGTTAAAGCTGGCATTTTAGAATTTGCCTTTATAATATGTTTGAAAAGTTACATTTTTGATAAGTTTTAATTCCATCATTTGTATTAGTTCTTTCAGGTTTTTAAATATTATTTTGATTATTGTTTTAAATTATTTTACATTTACTTAAGTGTCATGATATAAAAGACTGTTTAGCATAGGTGGTATTAATTAATTACTTTTGTGAGTTAATATTTTATGATTGTTATGAAGAAGAGAACTATATATATAGTGTTTATGATATGCCTATGATCTCTATAGTGTGAAGAATTTGTTGTACATATGTTTAACTATATATATATATATATATATATAATATTTTGAAAGCAAGTGGAGTACATGCTGTTAATTTATTTTTGAATTTATCACAAACAAGTCACAGACACCTACTGTAGAAGAATCCTAATCCCAATAACAACACACACACACACCCATATACTTACTGTAATATATACTAGATAAAAAGTAAGTAGCCTGACATTAAGTATTTGCTATATTTTATAATATACTATGGGCATTTACAAAAATGATTTTGAGTTTATACATTACAGATTGTTTTTGTAAATTTTTTTCACAGAACCTAGTATGTTATGGGAATTTTGGTTCTGAAATCTCAGATGTTTTAGTTATTTTGTATTTACTTTAGTCATTACAGATTCTGGTTATTTTATTATTCAAATGGTCCAGACCTTATTAAAGCCCATTACTCATATATTTTATGCATTACTGAGAAAGGTCTTTGTTAATATTTGTTCTTTATATCCTTATTAATACCAAGACAGTCTTATCCAGGAAAAGTGTAAATTGTGCTTCTATTAATTGAATAATTAATTCTTCTTTAATTGGAAAAACATTGGAACAGTTCATAGGTATAATTCACGAAATAGAGGATAAACATAGTAATATATAATACTTATTTTGTATAATAACAAAAATTTTATTATCCAAGCGGTAAGAGCAAAATGTATTTTGCTTGTCTAATTCTCTATATGCCTTCTAGTTTTATTTCCAAATTATGATGATAATTTTTTTTTATTGCAGGAATTTTATGTTTAGAAATATTTATGATATATATTTTTCAGGTTCAAGTACATATTTTACTTTTCTCTAAAGAGTTGTTCATGATTTGTAGTAACAGTTTGCATTTCCAAAAAACCTTTCTCTCTCAAAAATCTCCATGGCCTGTAACTACACAGGTCAAAAGCTCTAACATTCTTTGTGCAATTCACTTGTGTGGTGATTTACTAGTGCAGATGGTGCTTAATTAAAACTGATTCTTTCTGTGAGGGTTACATTATAGGTCTTTCAAACATAAAGTTCTTCTATAACACAAATATAGAAGCAATTAAGTTTAGTATTCTGAAGAAAGGGATGTCAGTAGTTTTGAACATTATTACTAAACCAAAGGAAAAAATTATTATATCAGGTAAAAACAGTCTACTTCACAACTGACTTCCATTCACACACTGGGAATAATTGAAGAAGGTTAAACAGTGTTGCTAGAAATATCACTATGACACAGCAGTCCATTGCATTTTAATTAGGAACCTCCATTTAAATGTAAAGACAATTTACATTGATTTATGTTTACAAAAGCTACAAGAGTTCTTGTTTGTACTCTTATTCTGTCAGGTTAACATGCTGACACTACTATAATATGAAGAAATACCACCTTTATATGGATTGGATGCCAGTGAAGTATGGCTCCATCAAGATAAAGCATAAAACTACACATTCAAGTCAACATGGCAGTTTTTCTACAAAATACAGTCCAGACCTGCATACCAGTCAACATGATGTAGTGGTCAACCATTAATTACAGCCATTTTGGCTCAGTCCCAAATATTTCCTTCTATTTCATATTTGTGAAACATCTGCTATTATGGGCACTTGTATTGCGGTCAACTTGACTTGTGGTCACCTGTTTCCCTCTATCAAGCGGTCTTTTTGAACTCAGTATTGTGGCTACCCAAGCTTGCTCTCACCTGCCCCTGCCCAATTGAGACCTGTCAGTCAAAGTGAGGCCACTACCGTACATCGACTGATAGTGACCACATTTTGTAGATGTTACAAACCAGATGATTGATCATTGATGTTCCCTCTTAATGGCACGCTAATCCTACCTAATGCTTCACACCTCATGCTACACTGATGATTGCACAATCACACGTACATGATGAAACAAACAGTGTTTTCACAACTCCTTTAAACTTTGTCATTTGTAACACTTCCAGTTCAATGACTCTTTGGTCTTCTTGTGAATAAAAGATTTGTTCAAAGGGGAAAATTTGCACATTCATTTCAAGTTTTGTCACTTTTCCCTCCATTTTGCAATAAATAGAGCTCTGCTTTCTCAGCCAAATGTTATTACAACATTCTCTATCAAACAGGAACATAGAAAGGTGAATATTATGGGCAAGTTGTTGGGGTATGTACTGTGGCCTCAGTCTCATCCAAGAGTTGACCCCACACAGTGACACCTGGTAATACAGCCACCCCACTATGCAGCCATTATTTTGTTTAGACCCACAGCTGACTGGATAAATGGGGCTGGACTGTACAAGTATAAATGGGAATGTATTCTATACTATTTGCAGACATACCCCTTGAACTTTGTGCCTTGGATTGCTCAAACAAGTTTTAAGAAATCATCATATGTGCAAATTTGATGAATTTTATAAGGCATGTAAAGAGGAAGGGGGGACAACATTGACCTCATTGTTGTTGTATAAGAACATTTTTTGAAGTGGAAATTGCATTGCATAGTAATAGTCCACAATCAGGGCCACCACATAAAATACCATCAGTGGTGGAAGAAGGGGCTGTTTTAGGTACTCATCATCTTATTGTTAATATAGATCATGAAATCCCTTCCATTTACATTAAAAGTTTTTGGATTCTTTTTTTTAGCTTCTTATACAATTCTTGAGAATACGTATTGGTTAATCTTTAATAAAAGATCTACAAGAAACTACTCATTACCTATATCTTTTCTTAACCCTACAATTCCATAATCGCATGTGAAAAATATATTCTTAATTTTTGTACCTCAGTTAACTCTCACAATTTAATTTCAAACTTTCATTGAATTGTAGTAGTACCTGACCAATTTGAAGAAAGTCATTTTTTAGTACCTTTAATTAATATATGATGCAGTTCATTCTATACCTGATTGCAGCATGTAATCTTTCTTGTTCTTCAATTGCAGTTTTACTCACTCCTAGATAACTTACAAACAGATATCTGTATTTTTTGAATTACTTAATAATCTGTTTCTTCAAGGCAGCTTCATATAATAGTGTTTCTGCTACTGTATTAACAGATTTGTTTTATAGAACATTAATTTTATGATATATTTTACATACATAAGCACAAACATTTTCAGCTAGTAGTGAGAGAACTTTAATAGCTACATATTATGATAAGTTGCTGATAAGTACACACCTAAGCACATGTGCCTGGATACTGTTTGCTGAATTAAAATACAATTTTTGACTAACTTAACAACTCGTTTTCTTCTAAATATTACATTCTTTGAGATTTTCATATTCATTTTTAAAATGAAACATTTCATAAAATACTCTTAATACATTTAGCAATTTTTTATATAATTTCTATTAATTTTCTAATAAAAACAATCAGCATATAACAGTGAGTTCTCTGAACTCGTTCATAAATACACCTTGAACATTTTTATTCAATCTTAATAATCAAGTCAATTATATATGAAGCAAAATTAAATGGCACGTGTAATCATATGACTCTGGCTATTAATTATATTACAATTAAAATAATAGGTTAGTTCTTTTCATTCAAGTATTTTATATTAGATTTCACTTTGGATTATGGATGTTTTTACTATATTTATAATTTTGTAACATACAATGTTAGTTGTCTAATTTATACAGAAAAAGATTAATGAGGAAAAGCTGTCAAATGCTCCAGTAAAATATATAAGAACTACTGATAATCAGCCTTTTCTATCTTACACATGCAGTTTTTAATATACTCTGCAAACTTGGTATATACCATATCCATTTCTACTGTTTAAAAAATATTCTTTCAGCCCAGTTATTCAGTTTATTATTTCTATTTTTATTAAATGGTGTATTCATTGTGTCAAGTAGAGAAATTAATTGGTAATTATTAGGCACATTGTCAACAACTTTATTGAATAAAGGACATATTTTAGCCTTATTCCGATTACTTGGAAAAATCCTCTAATACTAGTATGAAAATAAGTGCCTTTCATTATCTTGAGAGATTTTTTAACATTTGAATCAAATACACTCAATCATGGTCCTGTATTATTTGCAAAAGTTTTGAAACAATTCAGAATTTCATTTATTAAGTATTATTTTTTCCAACAAATTATCATTTAATGTTTTAACTTTTAAAAAGTCATCATTGATACTCTAATTACTTTTGTTACTACAAATACTTGACATTTTAAAAATAGTTTACCACCCTATTGATGATATATTACTATTATTTCTTTATTATTATTATTATAACACATATATTTAATTTTTTTCTCTGAAAATTCTTTTGTTATACTTTGAAGAAAATGACCATAAACTCAAGATCAAGTTTTTCAAATTTCGGTAATTTTATTTTTTAGTTGTACGTCTTCAGGAATAACCTTCTACTTAAACTGGTTTACTTGCAATGACTGTAACAAGCCTTAAACTTTAAATTTACTCTATATAACTTTGTAAAACTAGAAGATGAGATCATGTGTGCAGTAATACTTACATTGATGATGATCAAGAATACAAAATAGAAACAAATATATATATATATATACATCATCAATAAGAATATAAAACTTAATATTTGTATATTAGACGTAAAAAAATGAAATATTTGTAACATAAACATGGAAACACAGAATAAATATTATTATATCATATTGCCTATCCATTATCTCAATTGATTTGTGGCTTGAATTTTGAACTTAGTGAAGCTTTGTGTTTAAGATCAAGAAAAACATTAGCTGTACCCATAATATCTATTTGTAAAGAGTAGTCTGATATTTGTCTGACATATTTTTCTAAGTAATGATCAGTTATCACACTCATTCTTTTATTCATCTGATTCAAGGCCCTTGCATGTCAACAAGTCTATCATGTAATATAAGAGATGTTTCACCAGTTTAAAATACATTACATATTTTACAAGTTACTTTGTAAATTACATTACATGCTATGCATTTATCCCCTGCTCCCATATCTTTAATACAAATCATATTAAATCTTGCTTAAGTAGCCTATCCAATCTTCGTACAGTTTTTATAAGTAAGCTTCGCTGTTAGACAGCTAATTGTAAGTCTGTTAAGTCTGTTCCTTCTGTAAAGATAGCCCAAGACAAAAACTTACAATTGTCATCCTGTTTAAAAGTAGTGTTACTTCTTTTCATTATATATAATCCTCTTAGCTGTATCCAAAATATAACCGTTTAAGTAACCATTCAGTCTGAGCATATGTTGTAAATCAATCAGTTCTTTAAGTTTCCTTTCTTTGTACTTACAAATATGATTGATCTAAAGTACTAGTCCTATGATTGCTGTTTTTTTTTGTATAAATAAGGTGATATAACTCAGTGTAGGAAAGCTGGTTTATAGATAGGTTTTTTTACACACTTGTTACAAGTTTACCTTGTGAATAATCAAGAATATCTAGGAAATTTTCCACTCATCTAAAACCTTCCTTTAGATTGATTTTCTTCACTCTTTTCAAATGTTTTAGCTGATAATTTTTTATAACTTTTTGTAGTTATGTTTTTGTCACTTTGCATGTAGCGTTTATTCTTCAGCTAGTTATATTGTAAAATTTACCAGAATTATTAGCTAAACATGGATAAATGTTTTACAAAATAGATGACATTATTGCTTCTCATCTTGTAATGTTTCAGAAAACAGGTGAAACTAGTCTACATGTTGCTGTTACTCAGGAAGATGGAACATCTCTCCATGTAGTTGATTTTCTTGTACAAAATAGGTGAGAGGCATTATTGTGATACAGATAACATAAAAAGAATAGAGCCATTATAGTTACAGAAATGCTAAAATGTTTTAAAAATATACAAAAATGTAAATAATGGTGACAGGAGACTGAGGTTTGAAATCTGATCAGCAATGTTGATGTTGAAGGAACCAGATGCAAAGCTGAAGGAAATAATGATTATTTAAAGCATGATGTGAAATGTATTGAAATCCCTTTTTTTTTATCATTCCATGCTTGTTTTAAGTGTCTGTTAAGGATCAGTAACTATTATAAAGTCAAGTATCAGGTACTTATTAAAGTCCATAAGTTGTTCAGTCACTTCATTAGGGTTGTGCTTGTATCTCTTATTAGTAAAACTGGGTAAACTTATCCTTCATGAAACTGCTTGATTATATAGTCATTTCACCAAATGGTTTGATTTTATTACACATGATAATCTATTGCATTTACTAATAAAACAGTATGAACATTTATGTACAGCCAGCTACATAAAAGGCAAGTTTTTGAAATTTGAAGATTATGTTGGATTAAAAAGTGTTCTATAATACATAAGGTCAGCTGTTTTATATCAAAACATTTACCATAATGTAAATTCTGTGTTCAAATATCATTATAGATGATGACCAAAATTTAAACAGCATGAATTTGAATGTGAAAAATGTTTGCCATCAAACACATGCTTTTAATGATATTTTTTGTCTAAAGTCATTTTTGTTTGTATATATATATATATATATTTTACACTATGTGATAAGATATATGTCCACATTCAAATTCGTTTTTTTTTGGCAGTTTTTGGTTCTAAACTTCATGCTCCAAACAAAATACCTGCTGTTCCAGAGTTGCTATTTTAAACTAATAGCATTGGACCTGTTGGATTGTGTGTTTTATGTATTAATCAGTTTTTAACTTATACTGAATGTTTAAGATAACAATGATAGTTCTTACTTTACTTTCATTACACTTCCTGTTTGAACCACTATTCCAATATTTAAAACAGGAAATGGAATGACTAGTGATTGGATTGCTCAAGGTCTCATGTCAATCTTGATTTGAAATGCATTTTTTATTTTTGCAGTTGGTTGTAGTCTGTTTACATTCACTATAATTGGACTGTGATCCTTGCAGGATTTATATGGTCACTGAAAAAATTCTGAAAAGTCAGATATTTTATTTTTAAAGTTGTAGAAAGTCATTCTCTAAGTCACTTCATTAACTGTCATGAAAAACTGAAACTATTTTTGACGTTCATTAACTGTCATGAAAAACTGAAAAATTGAAACTATTTTTGACATTCATTAACTATCATGAAAAACTGAAAAATTGAAAATATTTTTGACATTCATTAACTGTCATGAAAAACTGAAACTATTTTTAACATCTAGTATAAAAAGCAAAACATAAACACAGAGGTGAATGTGAGTGAGCAGAACAATGTTAGAGATAATATAAATTGTTTTTAAGCCTACTATTAGTGGTACAAAGTAGAGTACTTGGATGTAGAAGGGTCAGTTTAAAGGTACTTCAATCACAAAGGTTGGGAATCATTGAGATAGACTGCAGTATAACTTGTATTATAAAATTCAAATGTCTATGGATAAAGTTTACTGAATTGGATGACCATTGTTAGTAAACAAGAATGAAAATACTAGAGACTATTGTTTAAAATTAAAGTGTTCAGTTTTGAATTGTCAGGGTTTGAATTCTGTTTTATTTTTCTTAGATTTTGTGCACTTTGCTTACAGAACCTAGAATTCAAAAGAGAGAAAAGGGTAAATGAGTGTCGGACACAATTTAATGAATAGTAATGAACTGAGAACTAAGTAAGATAGAGTTTTTACATTTGTTTGTTTGTTGAAGGGTTGAAGTTGGAATCCTGGATTATTTTTCCAGACCATTCACCTCTCACATATTCGTTGTCTACTAAACAGTTTTAATAATTATACATGTATAATACATTGCATTCTCCTCTGTTTAAATATCTTATTGATTGACCTTACACAGGAAGTCATACCAAATACTAAAACAAAGATAACTGGATCTTCATTCCTGTTTAATACTACATCAACTGTAATATAAATCTATGGATCTATAGACATAAAAAAATTTAAAAAAATGTATGACCTGTCACCTACTTTGCACAAAAACATGGAAGATGTATATACAGATATTGTTTTATCAATATCAGTGGTAAAACATTATAACCCCCGTCACATTTTCCAATTTCTGTTATAATTAACTTTTTTTGCACTTAATTATTTAACAACTTTTGACTAAACACCCCTTATCCTAAAGTGAGCTGACACGTTTCTTTAGGCATGTCTTAAGTTCCAAGTTAATATACAGATCTAGAGTATATTTGATTTAAGATGGAAAAGGATGAGACTTAAGCTGCTTTAAAAATGTGCCAAATGTTAACTTACAAGAAGTTTCACACTAGAAATGAAAAGTAAGTTACATGAACATAAGTGATATCTTGGGTTTCAAATGGACTTTTGTTGTCATTTAGCAAATAAGCATTTGTTTTTACTACTTTTAAAGTACATGAGTTGTAATGAAACATAACCATTAGGTTTCTATTTTAAAACACTGCTTATTTCATAAAAAATATAATAAAAAAAAGAAAACTCTCTTTCAGTTATCACAAAGGTTTCTGAATGGCAAGGTTTTGTAATAAGAGTAGTGTAATTTTGAAGCATTTTTCCATGGAAATATTGATGTTTTGGTGTCATTTATACTGACTTGTATGCTTCCTTTGTCATAGTAGTTAATTAATCATATAGTAGTCATTGCATTTGGCACAGTTGTCACATCTTGTTAATTTTTTCAAGAGTCATAGTACTGATTAATAAAATTATTTTTCAGTATGTATATTGATTTTTTATGACAATTATTCACCAGAAAAGAAACAATGAGTAGTTTTGAGTATAAAGAAATGTGTTGTATTTGATATACATAAAGTTAACAATTCTATTAAGAGAACAAGTTTAAGTTTTATTGTGTTTTTAAATTAAATGTAAAGATCAAGGTTGAACATTTATAAACTCATTGAAAGTTGTTGAGCCTTCAAAGTTGTATATTAACTATATTGACATTTGTTTTCACAGTACCAGTATAGACAAACAGACCAAGCATGGCAATACACCCTTACATGTCAGCACTTTACAAAACCAAACTGAATGTATGAAACTACTTTTGAGATGTGGGGCCAATCCACAGATAGAAAACTCTGAAGGAAAAACTCCACTGGATATAGCCAGAGAAAAGAAATTTCACACTTGTGTAGAACTGGTAAGTACATTTAATACAAACATTTTGATGAAATCAAGAAAAACTAAAGATACAACAACAAAATATTAAATGAGTATAATCACATTTGATATTATTTTGATATCAAAACATTCTTGTACTACTAGCCCTGTTGTTTTTACTATTATTTGAACAGTAAAAGTTGTTGTTTTTTCTAACTTTAATGCCAAAATGTTTCACATTAGATATGTTATTAGACTACTTCTATGTAAATTTTGGATCTTATTTATAAATATGCTATCTGTATAGTTTAATTCAATTTTTCAGAACAGTTTAATAATTGTGTTTTTTGTGAATAATAAAATATTTTAAATGAAGTTTCTTATATTTTGAAGTTAATAATTTTATAGTATACTAGAACATGTTGTAGTATTTAAAGGATGTGCTTTTTCTAGTTTTGTCATAATTGACAGAAGATATTGATATGCAATTTCTGTTTCTCTCTCTCTCTCTCCCTCTTTCAAAGCTTGAACATGCTCTTCAAAACAAGAAAACTATGTTTGAAAATGTGAACATCGATTGGCGTTTAACACATGAAGATGGCTCTACTGATCTAAGTGATGAAGATGGTGCTGATGAAAAGGTTAACACCTAAACAGTCCTTCTTTTTTATGTCAAGTAAAGCATATTGTTTTGGTGATATAATTTTTTCATATGAAATGTATGTATATATTTATTTATAAATATGCGGTGAAATTGTTTTTTGTAATGAAGGGAAGTGCATTCATTTGATAAAGTAATTAGCTTGTATGAGTTAACTAATATTCATATAATTTTAAACGGAATTGTTGAAATAAGCTAAGGTATGGTATTTATTGCCACTGAACTTTAATCATATTTTCAGAACTTAGATATGCTGGTGCTTTAGTCAGTCTTTCCTGAGCTATGACTTATATTATACCACTCCAGTTACTTTCTACCAAAAACATACATAAAAATTATCTACAACAAATGAAAGTTAATGTTCTTATGTTTTAAAAAAACATGTTGATGATATATATAGAGATGCTTGGATGTATTTGAAGGATAGCGATAACCTTTTTTTTTAACTACAGGAAATGTGAGCTTTTATTGCCATGATATATTTATATCAGAGCTATTACCATGTAGTACAATCTGTTGAAAAAGGTTAGCAACCAAAATATTAAGACAATAAAAATATATTTTGTACAGAAGAGTAGATTGTCCTCACAGTAAAATTTTTATTGTTTTAATCACTGAAAATTGGGTGTAGTGTTATGGAAAAACCTGTCTGTATATGTGAAAATGTCCAGTTTATGAATATTGTTAAAAGTCCTTGATGATAAAATATTGAATCATTAAGTGAAAAGTAACAGTGAATGTGTTTATGCATGGTAGTAATAGTTTGTAGTTTAGTAATTTTAGTTTTTTTTAATCAGTTTAGTAAGTAAATCGAATTTTTCAATTATTTGAATATTCAAAACGTTTGCTGTCAGTGTATAAAAATATTTGGTTTATTATGTTTTTATGTTTTGAGAAGTTTGACTGTTTCATTTAGTAGTTGTTTCATGAACATGGAGAGTTGCAAAAATTTTAATGGTACACAAGGATAAAAGGATAATGTAAAGTTAGAAAGGATCCCTGTTAATCATCCATACTCTGAATTATTATTATGCTTTCATTAAAACTAAAATTACTTGTGAAAAGGATAAACTTGGAAAACAAAGAAGCAAGTTTAAATTAATCATCAGAATTAATCTCTCATTTTTCAGGATAATATGTGAATTGAGAATGTTTCTGAAAGGGTTTTTATTCTTATTCATTGATTAGATCGCCACTTGATAGTTATAAAAAAAAAAAATGTGGATTATTTTTACTTTTACACTGATATCGTCTTATATGTTTCAGTATCAGTTGTTTACCACGGGTTCTTTTAAACACTTGGTTAATGGGACAAGCAGGCTAGACAACTACATCAGAAAATTCTCTCTTTCTGCACTTGAACAAAGAAACTTTGGAGAAAGAGTCATACTCACTCCATTGGTAAAGATATTAATAGATTCCCTTTCAGCCCTTGGAATGAAAAATTTTCTGCTACATTTCAGGAATTTTGGATTACAGCAGAAAATATAGCATGTGCTGTTCAATAATGATTGTAGTTCTCATTACGAAAGGAGTAAAACCCATGCAATTTGCAGCAATAGAATAAATCAAAATAGCATTATATAAGGATGAATCATCACTTTCAAATTGGGTAATATATTTGTATCAGTGTTTCCCTGAGTCACTTGTTTGGTTGGTTACGACTAACATCGATTCTTCCTGCATAACCACAACCCTTTCCAAAAAAAACAAAAAAAAACACCATCCTCAAATGATTTATTTTTAGTGATATTTTTTATGTGTTTATTATTTCTTCAACAGTGATTTAAGTAAGTAGCATGAAAGGACTTCCATATGCTTTTCCTTTTTGTATTGAACTTTATTACACTATATTGTTGATGAAAATAATCTTTTAGCTTTTGTATTATGCTTTCTTAATTTGTTACTTATTTTTTCAAGCCTGCTGTACTGTTGCCTGAGAATGAATTGTGTAATGTGATGTAATAACTTAAATGAAACATGAATATAATTTTGATTGTGTTTGTTTATTTTTTTACACTCTAGTGATTAATAATTTCTTGTGCATGTAGTTTGTTAGTTTATATGCCTTAAAACCTTGAAATTAGTCATTTGTAACAACATTTTGTTTTAATATGAATGTAAATAATGTTTTTTTTAGCTATTGAAAAGTGCTATGAAAGACAAAAAAGTAAAAATGTTTGGTATAAGTATTTGTTCCTTTTTTAAGAGATAGTTTTTTTTTGCTTTCCAATTTGAGATATTGAGTTTAAACAGTCAAAGCAGTAGGATTTTTATACTATAAAACATAAAATTGGGAATACATTTGTTTGTAAAAACTTTTTCTTAATAATTTGTATTTTTTGTATGGTCTGTAATATATCTATGAAATTTGATATTTTGTCATTACTTCTAACACTGTGCAACATATGCAAATATTTTATGTGTGTCTGTAGTATATCTTTGAAATGAAATGTTTGTTATTTTTAAAAATACAGAGCATCTGCAAATGTTTTAATTTTATCACAAGACTTTTGTATGTATTTTCCTAAAATAGTTTTTCCAATATTTGTTCCTATTAGGGTAACCAAACTACTCCTGAAAGACGATGTCATTCTCGACCTTCCAGTGTTATAGGGAATGACTCCCCACCCAAAATATCTGCACTGGTATGTGAGGGGCCAAAACAAAGTCCAGTACCTGCACCACGTATCATGCCTCCACCACCCCCACCCCAAAGACAAAAAACCTGTGGGTTAGTACATATAAGTTTAAATCCTAATAAAAAAAAATGAGTTAATAAAACCAGAACTAATGTTTAATCTTTCTCTATTTTGATATATATATATATATTTAAATGTATGGTATTTTACATATATTTTAAAGACCCTGAGGTAATAATCTTTCCAGTATTCACAAACTAAAAAAATCATGTATTATTTATGTTCTATTAAACTTGTACTTTTAGAATTTGTAACAGGTATACATGCATCATGACATAACTATATTTAATAGGTTCCTGGAGGTAACATTTGTTACTGAGTAGACTCAAGGCTAGATTTAGTGTCTTGGGAGCCCCATTCCTCCAAAAAACAAAACATATCTAATCTTCTGAATTTAAATTACTTAACTCTAAGGCAGAGCATTTAAGTGTTCAAAACTTATGATAATAACACAGGCTGCAAGAGTAGCCCAAGAGTTGGCGGTGGGTGGTGATGACTAGCTGCCTTCCCTCTAGTCTTACACTGCTAAATTAGGGATGGCTAGCGCAGATAGCCCTCGTGTAGCTTTGAGTGAAATTCAAAACAAACAATCTAAAATAATAAAAAAATTTTTAAAAACTCGATATTGTCATTTTCCACCTGTAAAACCTTGAGGTGCTGAGCTGGAAATGGTTAATATTTTTATTTCTGGCAAGCTTTGAACTCTTTTGCTGGAGCCTCAGTTGGATCATAAATAATGAAACAACCTGAAAATAATAACCTAGCCATAAAGGCAGATTATGTATTCCTCCTGCCAGTACAAAAATGAAACTTTATAAATAATAAATGTATGTATGAATGTATGTATGTATGAAATGAATGAATATAAATTAACATAAAATCAAGATATGCATGTACTATATTACCAAAAGTATTGGGATAGCACACACCCAGCTAGTTTGTCATCACAATTATATAAAACAGTTGAAAATGTGTAAGTTTTTTTTTTTGAAAAACATGGTAGATGATATTTTTTAAATACAAAGTTTTGTTATGCGGCTGTACATGAAAGACAACTATTACCGTGTGTACTGTAAAGTAATTATGTTGCTCATTGTGGAAATATTGATGGCTTTTTTCATTACTCTTGTTAGTTCCAGGATTGAACTCTAATGGCAGTATGAAGAAAAGAGCTGCTCCCCCTCCTCCTAGTCTCGCTTCAGGTACCGTTTGCCACACTCGTACTCCTTCTGATCCAGGTCTTTCCCAGTCTCCATCAAGTGCAGTACACAAACGCAATCATTCAACTGACTTCATGTCTCCAAGCAATCACAATGTGGCCACTAGTCGGGGACAACAAACACCAATGGGTGCTCATTTAGGTACAGATTTCTGTTATCCATATTATTGACCAAGGCTTGGTATAAATAAATACCATTTCTAAAAGTTAAAAAGCAATTTAAAGTTGTTGCCTGTCTTTGAGTGAAAGATTTGGTACTGAACAAAGTTTTGATTAGTGATGTAAATTTGTGTGATAATGAAATGCCATTTTTCCCACTGTAAATTTAAAATATCTGTTTTTAAAGGAATTTCAAACATAAGACATTGAGAATAAGAATTTCAAACATTGTTCTTTTATTCTTAATGTAGATACTTATCATGGGGTTTAGAATTGTAAGCATTTGATGATATAATTCAATTATACTTAAATTAATTATGCAGGTTTTGCTCATTTAAGTATGTATGTGATTCTGCACTGAAGCAAAAATAATTGGAGCATGTAAGTAACAAGTTGTGAGAAAATTTCTAATTTGTTTAAGAACAACATATTAATACTGTAAGTACTATTAAAATATGGTTGATAGTAAATGTTATTATTTGTGAATGCTCATCTGTCTGAAAGAAAATAGGTTTTTCTCAAATATACCATACAATTTGTGAAGTAACTACTTACCTCCAGATTTGAGAATTCATGTTGAATAGTTTAATGGTTGAGGTAAAGGCTTATTTTGTTCAAAGTTTATTATAATGTCATCATGTCTTATTCAATGGTTAGATCTATTTCTGTGTTAATGCAGCATAAAATAATTTTTGTATTCATTTTAGATATACAAATTTTGTGAAGATGTTTACATAGTTGTAATACATTTAGTTAGTTGCAGCTCAAGTGTGACTGAAGTGTAAATAAGTTACAATTTTTAGTTTCAGTGTAATGTGCTAGTAAGGATTGCTGTATTTAGACGTTTATAAAGTATTTTAAGGTATATTGCAGCTTAAACGGAATGTTAACATTACTTTTTGAAGGAGATCATGACTAGAATTTAATTTAAGAGTGAACACTGTTATTTAACTTTCTTACAATTTGCACGTTAAAGATGAGCTTGTTAAATACTATGGTTGATCATGAAGTTGATATTCACATCAAGTATATCAAAACTCTGTTTCTTGATTGGACCTTTGTGGATAACTATCAGAATCTAGTGTTTAAAAAACTATATACTAGGGATCCAGCCAATTAATAAAGGGCTTAATGTTTTTTTATATAATAATGTAACTTTTTACATTTTTAAGTGTTTGGATAGTAATAATCAATATTAATTTTTTTTGTTGGGTAGAATATGTTCAGCTAAAATTATTGAGAGATTACATTGTGAAAACTTGTAATTGTTTACCTAAATATTTAAAATATTAATAATTGTTAATTCATGTTTCTTGACACTTATGTAAGTTATTTTTACAGTTGGGGCTAAGCAGGTGCTTCCAAAAAATCCACAGTTTCCCTCATTGAAAAGGTAAAGGACTTATTTAACTCTTTCAGCACGGACTCGGTCCCTGGGACCGACCTCGTAACCATTTTGTGCTTGTTATAGTTTTCATGCTATATGTTATAGTTTTTTGGCAGATTATCAGTAAACATTATAATATACAAAATATCAATTTTTTAAAATTAAATCTTAAGGTTTGTTAAGCGATTTCTTTTTCTCATGCTCTTTTTTTCTTTTTACATATTGCCTATCCAACATATAAAGTAATTTTCATTTTAAGATTGAAAATACTTTTATGCATCAGAAAATTTTAAAATTTCGAATGTGAAATCTTTATAATGTCCAGTTAGTTATCAAACGTTTCTTAAGAAAAAACTTTATCTTTTATATGCTATTTTCAATAATTAACCTCTGTACCGGTTCAGTAGATTTGACTGATCTTGTAACCACCATAACAAATTAGGACATAAATAAAATTATGCCTCTTTCATTCTAGAATGACCACAAATTATAACACAAAAACATAAATGTTTAGACTAAGTTGCTTATAGCTTATAACATTATACATTTATATATATTTATTATATTGACCTTTCAGCCATGCCTGGCTAACAATACAGAAGTTACAACGACTAGGTTCACATGCTCCTGTATTCAATAATATAAAACTAACCTTTAGTTGTGTCTTTGCTGTGTTTTAGTAGACTAGTATTTTGTAAAATACAGTCACATTTCCATTATTATACATTATATATGTATATA
>NW_013666392.1:23204-23935 GCF_000517525.1 Limulus polyphemus | reverse complement strand
GATTATTACTATTTAGAAATAAGTTCTTAAACTTATTTTTTGTAAAACATAGAACAGTAAATAAAGAAGCAAGACAAAAATTGTCTCTTCTAGTTATGACCTTTGTACTAGGTTTCTGCTTGACGTAGGTTGCTAAACCTTTCAAAATTTTGCACGTGGAGGATTTGAAACAAAATATTTTTTTTAGGTTTTATATATCCAGTTGAATAACCCAAAATCATAAATTACTATATCGATACCCTAGAAAACCACTATAATTTATCAAGCTTAGTAACTAAGCTATATTTGGGTCTAAAAAAATATTCAATTTCGACCAAACTAAAGACACAACCTACCTCCTTGAAATCTTGGTTCAAAAGAATGAGATGGCATCCTAACACATGAAAATGGCTGAGAAAGCCACTAGGGAGACATTCTGAGCTTTCGAATGATTATTCACATGTCATGTATTGAAGTAAGTGTATATAACGGAGCATTTCCAAAAATGGAAAGAGGTGAGCAGATTGCCACTGTGTTTGATTTATTACATGAAGAATATCTTAGCAAACTGAAAAGATAAGAGGCTCTTATTTCATATTCTAGCTTGTCATTATTGGTAATTTGAGTTCCTAATATATACAAAACTATAGAATTAGTATTTTGACATCACAAACCAGTGCTGCATTCAACATACCACATGACACACAAAAATCAATGTTTAACTGTTTTTTAATATTTACTTTTAAATTAAG
>NW_013666392.1:0-22220 GCF_000517525.1 Limulus polyphemus | reverse complement strand
CACATTATTATTATTAATATTATGTTTCACAAGCCTGCAGCAAAATCGGCTGGGTATAAATACATAATAAATGGGATATTTTTCTGAGTGGCTGCTTTTGCACTCAACACGTGTTTACACAAAGCCTACTGGTTCAGTAAATCATTACGTTAAAAGACGTGAAGCTTTATTTAAAGTGATGTTTTAGACATTTGTTTTATTTGAAAAGGCTGATTTTCTACTGGTAAAATTTTATATGCACTTAGTGGGGGTTGTGTCTTACTTTAGGCATATATTTGCCCATTGCTGTGCATTAAAAAAGTCAATGTACAAGATAATTAAAAATTGATAATTTAAAATCTACAAATAGGGATTACAAAAAAAGTAAACAAACAAGGCTGGAGATCTATTGCTGACAGTCTGCTCAGCTACAAAAATTATTACAAATGATATCTACTGTATTGTGGGATTACACAGGAATTTTGCAAAAAACAGAGAGAGTAGTTTTAAACTTAATTCAGTCTCCTTAATTTTGTCATGCTGTGAAACTATCCAAGTCCTAAAAAAATCCAGTGTTTTCCTAGTGTGTGAATTAGTTTGAAACTGCCGCGTGAAAGGTTCTCAATTTTGCTGTTGCTTATTGTTACTCGAGTCACTGTAGTTCATCGTTACTTCAGTTTGCTGTCTCTACATGGATTTCCACGAATATATTTCAGCAAGTTTTTAACAGTGGACAATTACCCCAGTAGGTTTCCCTACTCGGATGATGGTGATTTTTTTCTACTGTTTCTTATACTTCGCTGAAATTGTGAGTTTATATTCAATATTTATTACCACTGCATATAGCACTATTTCATATAGTTATTGATACTTTTTAAATTGATAAATACTGTAGGCATGGGACTTGTAGCTTGAAAATATAATGAAAACTATTTCCAGCATTGTTTGTTTACTTGTTTTAGAGTCTTTAGTTGTAGGCTT
Organism: Limulus polyphemus; assembly: GCF_000517525.1. Classification (NCBI taxonomy): domain Eukaryota; kingdom Metazoa; phylum Arthropoda; class Merostomata; order Xiphosura; family Limulidae; genus Limulus; species Limulus polyphemus. The sequence goes on along the minus strand of NW_013666392.1, from coordinate 21,260 downwards.
GAAAATATAATATTTGCATTTTGATTCAACCTGATTCTGTACATTTTTTATGATCCCTATCCCCCCCCCTCATTTAAATTAAAAAATTTTACTAATCTTGTTGATAATAATAATAATGCTTATTTTCTAATATGTCTAATGAAAAATACTTTTTTTATTGTTGTGTAGTTTAGGAAATAACATACTTTTATAATACAGTTATTCAAACATACACATGTATTTCTTCAAATCTAAATATCACATGTGATACGTAAGTGTATTTTAGTGGTTAAACTATCTAATATTATTTTACCTTCTCAGCGTCATGACAGTTTGAAGCCTCGCTGTAAGGCCCTTTATGATTGTGAGGCTGACAGAGAAGATGAATTATCTTTTAGTGAAGGAGAGATCATTGTGATAATCAGTGAAACTACAGATGATGAAGAGTGGATGGAGGGAATGATTGAAGGGGAACCTCAGCGAAGAGGAGTATTTCCAGCAAGTTTTGTCCACATGCTGTAATAATAAATTCATGAAACAGAGTTAATATAAACCAAAGCCTCTACCTGTGTGTGGGACATAAAAGGAGTGGTGGTCAAAACTATGGAACAACATAAAGGCAGAATTTGCAGAAGTTTTTCTGGACTTCTGTAAAGATACCTAAAACTGCCATTGCTCCTTTTTTAAAGTGCTTGCTAATGTTTATAAAAATTGTTTGTTTGGGTTCATGCTTTTTTATTATTTTTTTATAAATGAGAGGTGTCGACTAAGGTGTTTCAGTTGACCCAACATTTAATAATACTGCTTTTTTAGTCAGTCTTAGGTAGGAAACTACAGTTATGACTAAATTTCTCAGAAGTCTTAAATGTAGTCACAGCATGGTGTGTTTTAGCATTGTATGTGGCAGTATGTTTTCTGATGTTAATAATCTATAGTACAATACCTTTTTGGGAGAAACAATAACATTCCTTCCCATCATTTTTGAGAACTTGGAAGGATTTTTTTCAATCTTAGTTTACTGAGCTTAAGAAAAAAAAGAAAAGTTAATATTATAGTCACAGAATTTCTTCCTAGATTGTGTAGTGAAGTAGGCTTATTATAAAATTATGAACATTCCAGCTTGAAATTGTTAAAATATAAAATATTCACATTTTTAGATTGAACCTGAATTTGGTTCTATAGGAGATAATTTTTATAGAGAGGAAAAACTTTCTAGTTCCACTAATATGATCATTTTGATATCAAAGTAAGTCAGACAAAATATATTATTCAGGCTTACCTAAATAACAAGTAACTATGAAACACAAGTCTCCAAATTTTAGGGAGATTTATTTTCATACAGTAATTTTCTTTTCTTTTTTGTGTATCTTTGTTGTAAAAAACAAAAAAAAAACAATTGTTAGTACCTACTTAAGAAAAAATTGGAAACTTTTTAAAACTTTTATTGCATCTGATCCTAACTTTGTTAGAAACAATTCCAGAAACAAATGTATTTGGATATAATTTCTGATTATTATGGTTTTAAATCATTTTGCTACTCTTGACTAGATGGGAGACATCTTATTTAGTTCAGGTTAATAAAAAATGAAAGTTTGTTCTAGGTAAAACTGATTAAAACCATGAAAGTTGTTCATTTTAATGTTGGAAGTAAATGTAATATGATGAAAAGGACAACTCATTTATGGGAAATGTCATTTGTTTTGTTGTAATCATGTTACAGTACAATGCTTAGTTGCATAATTATACTTGTTTTATAGGAAGTTCAAAGTGAATCATCTCAAGCTTTACTGACTATTTTGAGCTTGTGCTCAGTTATTGTTATAACTAATGTTGTTTGTTTGAAATGACAATAATGCCTAAGCCCCTCTCCCCCCCACCAATTTTTGTTTGGTGGTGCTATAAAGTAAGGCAAATAATGAAGAAAATGTAGAAAAGTAAAAAAGGAGCTTCTGTTGTAAAGCTTCAGACCTACTTACTATTGAGGTTTTTTTATTATTAAGTCTCCATAATTTTCCATCGTTTTTGCATTATAAATTTTTTTCTTAAAACCGTAACTACCTGAAATATAATTTTTTTTTGTTTTTTTTTTTAAATTCTGAGTTCAGTTTTTTGTTTACCTTAGCTTTGGAAAACAGCATGATATCCTAGTCTTGTAAAAAAAAACTTTTTGTCTTGTTTCACTTTTTATAAATACTCATTAAGCACATTGTCCAACAAATTGTATATATTATGCATATGTTATTCCACTAATTTAGTATTACACATCATAACATCTATTATTTTATACATTTCTATCTAACTTCTCAAAAGTGTTGAAGTAGCAGAGCTGCAAGGTAATGAGGATTTCTAAACAACATTTCAAGTATTGGAAAACTTAAGAATGTGTTGTCCAGTTCTAACTTAAAATATTGGATGTGTTTTTATGAGTACCATAATTTATTCTAAATCTTTTCTTAATAGCTGTAAGAAAAACAAGATTTTTTTTTTTTAGTGTGGGTCACAGTGAATGAATTGAAAGATAATTTGTTTGTTATTTGTAAGTTACCGTTGATAAACATTCAAAATAATTAAGTATTAAGACTTCAGTGTGTGTAAGGTAGCCAAAATTGATTGTACCTGTTGGATTTATCTATTTAAAACATGAACTCAATAATCTTATGCAAAATAAAATTTTATTGTTTATCTCAGGATTTGGTAGAAATGCAAGTATAGAAAAGAATTGCAAGACTTTGATTTTTGTACCAGGATACAAATTCGTTCTTCCAAATATGAAATAAGCTGTTTTATTGCTCATGGAGTCTCGGTAATTAGAAGGTTTAATAGAAAGGATATTGTTTTAGAGAGCTTAAAAAGTACTACCCTAAGGTGTAGTTTAAATATTAATATATTCCTCCATATTCTTGTTTCTTATACAATTGATTTGTGACAATAGATGCCGTTGTATATTTGTCATCTTTAAACTTTTCTACTGTGTGAGATTTGTATATATATATATATATATACAATAAATAAAACTTAGTCAGTATTTAAATTTGCATAAATTCAATAAATGAGCTTATAATAATTGTGTACATGAGCAAAAATTTAAACCATGCAAAAAATCATGATAGTAATACCTCACTTTCAGAACCTCACATTACTTGTATAGTTTCAAGTGTACACTCGCGCAGTTGCTTTCAATATATATGTTTTTTAATACTAAATACTCTAAATGTTAACACAAGTTTAATGGAGTTAACACCAAAGATTATAAAGGATAAAACATTAAACCAAATATCTAAAATCATCCAATAACATTTTAAATACAACACAAACATTCAACAGAAAACTTGCTTAATTGTAAAGTAAAATTAAGAAACAAAACAAATTAAAATATTTTGTTTGTACATTTAGTTTATTTTCTAATCTTTATAGAGTATTCAAATACTATAGTGCAAGACAACTGACGTTTTTAATAAATACATGTAGTAGCTAGGACTATAAAATCTTTCTACCAGAATTATGCAATATGGTTTTTCAAAAGAACAGTATTGACATGAACAAGAGCAATCACTGAGTTCTTCCCAGAAGAAATAAAGCTCTACAATTAATCATTATTTCAAGTAGGACAAGTGAGCACCAAGCAAAGCAAGTTTGCTGGTTAAAACCCAAAAATACAGTGGTAGACATACAAGGAACCAGTGAGCACACCATGCTAAGTGTCAGCAATTGTCTTGTACTACTGCACCAGATGCATGTAACTAGTGTAGACTGTTTTCAATATGTGGGGAAAACAACAATACTTACTCGTAATCAAAACGTGCCCAATAGCTTATCAGGGAGCACAGTTACCTGTCAGATAAAGAGTGTTAAGCTTAAAAATAAAAACGTATTGGTCCCAGTATGCTAAAAAGAGCTGAGGGGAACCCTGGTCCATTATGAAGAAATGTGGAGTATGTGTTATGGAAAGTTACAAGTAGATAAACTATTTTCACTTTGACCATTCCAATAATCTCTGACATCAATTTACATAATATAATCCATATACATATAACTTTCCTACTAGTAAAGACACAATAAAAAAATTATATCTGAAGCATAGAAATTTTAAAAAAGGTCAGGGAGTGTATTAAATATTTTGCCCCTTAAATGAAGAAGTACATGATGAAAACTGTTTAACATTGATACAAGTATGCACTAAATATAAAAACAGACACTTTAATAAGCAAACAGTAATTTTTAATAAAACCCCTTGAAATGCATGTAAAAGTACAAAATAAGAATAATCTTTTATTGAAAATACAGTTGTGCAATAGTTGTACAAAAGTAATTTAACATTTACGCAGTTCAAATAAAAAAATGCACTGACATAATTAGTACGAAACAAATAAAATTGATTAGTACAAGATAAGCTAAACCCTTTCAGAAAAACGTCAGTGGTATTCAAATACAATAATATCTACATAAAAAATGAACCATTTAATAAAAACAAAAACAATCAAAATACGAAATAAATTTACTTATAAGGAAAAAGAAAATTAGTTTGATAATCAAACAATTAAATAAAAGTAATCAAAACACGTCACAAAAATAACCAAATAATAACATTAAAATGTTATGAAAACTTTGATTGCGTCTGAAAATGAAAGAGTGTGGGGAGAAATTTACAAAAACACAGTGAAATAATTTTTATTCAAATTCACAAGCACAATAAAGTAATGTTTGTACAGGACAAAGGACAGCGCCTTTACTATGTATTTATTTCTAAATTTATTAACCCCGTATTAACATCTTGTCGAATCTTCTGTTGTTATGTAGACCTATCCCGTCACTTTAAGGGAAATAAGTTTGACACGAATATATCAAAATAGCTTTTATAGTTCTAATTATGATTAACGACCATTTTTGTTATCTTATTCCATGGTTACGAACTCTCTTAAAATAAAAACATGTAAACGTAATAAAAAAGTAAATGCGGTAGTAAAGTTCATTAACTCGGAACAGAGAATAAATATTTACTTAAGCATAATTAGGCTTTCCTTGCTCTAAAAATATTTTGATACATAGCTAAACTCCTGAATCAGCCACTAGAAATATTAATAATTTGTTAATAAAGCAATTAACACCTAAGCGACAAGTTATCACTGAGTTAATAAGGTATCATTCATATAACACTCCACCTTGCATGACGCTACGTCACTACTGAACACTGAACCTGACAGAATGTATGAGTGTATCATAACACGTGCATAAGTTAATATTTATTTTCAGACTTTTCAGGTTACTTGCTTTCCATATACACAAAAAATGCCAAAAAAAATCAAGAAAACGGCGTTTGTTTTACTTGCATATTTGTAGTGAAATAGTTAATTATCGATAGCGCAACATTCGCTAGTAGTTAAACTCATTACTCTTACATTTCTTATGCGCTTAACTTGGAACACTCCTTCAGCCCTCTAATAGTAAAAAAAAACAATTCACTAGTTTTATAAGTATGAGCTGAGAGTACTCGACATCACTAGAATAACAACAATTTTATTGGTATATATATATATATATCATCGAGTTTATTAAGAAAAGATTATTCACCAGTTTCTTGAACCAAAAATTACATTAAATTCCCTTTTAACCATGTGAGTTGTTTACTTGTTATAGAGTTTAATCGTGACTGGTCCTAAATTAGATAGCATGTATATAAACTGTTACATCCAGAAACAAGTAGAATTTAAGTGTACAAAACAAAACTAATCACAAATGCTTTGATCGATTAGCAATAGCTTTGAGGTCTCACTATCGCATCCGAAGAAAACGAAATTAACTCAAAAATGGAACATTTTCCATTTAAGTTACTTTAGTCATCGTTATGTGGATTTGACCCTATAATGATTATACTGAACTGTAATACTATATTTCATTTATGTTATCATATTTATTAATTTATATTATGTGTTTCATTCGTTACTCTCTATTTTGCATTTAATTTTATTATTTGACACGCCTAGGTCCCTTCACAGTCATTAACATTGATGTTGTGAGTAGCATAAATGAAAATTATTAAATATATAATTTAGTCTCGTAGGATAAACATGGTACTGCACTGGTATTTTCGTATTCGTTATAAGGTGCCAGTCTTTGTATATTTCGTTTAGAGGGAACTTTCATACTACAACGAAAATGGTAGAAATAGCATCTATTGATAATGTTGTGAAAGGTATACGTTGTTCTTATTAATATTATTCATAACTTTTGGTGTCCTCTTTGATTTTGACGTGGTTGATCTCGCAGATTATATATAAATAAGTTTTTAGTTTAACATTAGTTTTTATCATTATGACTTAAAGTTAAACTAATGTTTTGAACCGGAGACTAGCCCAAAATCCATTTTCTAAGTTTTAGCGTTAAGGGCTATTTTTTAAATATTTTTGTAAAAAATTACGTTATTGAAAACTTTAAAAAGGGGATGTACTATTTTGCATAAACAGCAAAACTCTTTAACCGAATGTGCACAGGGTCAGTCAGTACGATTGGAGAAAGAATGTTAACTATAATGTCGAATTTATTACTTCAAAATACTTGTAAGTTGTATCTTCATGAAATGTTGTAAGGTTTCGTAAACTGTATAATTTACTATAACTAGTATAAGTCTGTTGTACACAAAAAAAATCAGAAGTATTAGTAAAGTATTTGTACTCCAGATATATCTGTTAATTGACAACGTTAGTTTGATTCTGACAAGTTGGAGTGTAAAGTGATGTTCATCTGAAAATTAAAATTCATTCGTCCTTCGTACATTTTGAATATTGCATTTCATTTTCAATAACCTCTAGAACCTCCGAAATTTCAATATTCCTGTATATTGTATTTAGTATTTATTCTCCTCTACCATGAGCTGTTGCTAAATTGAAAATGTAGGATCAAATGAATAATTGATAACTGGCATCAATTTCAAATATGCATCACTATGTTGAAACTTAAATGCACTCTGTAAAGTTGTAGCATGTGCACTTTGACCCCAACCCATGTGGATAAGATTAAATGTTTAATACTAAAAAAATGTGTCAATTCTTTATAACAAGTTGTTTATACATAACTAACAGGTTGATTCAATATACGTTTGAAATATTGGTGTATTCCGCATAACGGGTCAATTCTGTTATAACAGGTCACTCCTGTATGAAGAGTCAGGCCTAAACCATATGATTTAGTTTTTGTGTATAATAAGTTAAATTATGGATTGAATTTGCATAATGGATCGATTCTGCAAAAGAAGTTAATGTAGGTTCAAACCAGAATAATAGGACGAGAACTGATTTTTGCATACCATATATTCTTCATAACTAATGGAAAGAAGTGTGTAAGCACCAAAAATACAATGCGAAATGACAATGTTCAAGGACTTCTTTTTATGAATTATGCAGAATCAGGTCCCATTATGCAGATTCAACTCTGTGTTAACTTTTAGGCAAATTCATATTTTAATTATTTATGCATAATCTACGTGTACAATAACTTGGTATGCAGAAGTAATCTGTTATACAATATTTGAAGAAGATATACACATGCATATTATGTGAAATAATAAATCCTTTTAAAAGCAGTCTTAGAGCCTGAATTTTGTGCTAATTTAAAAAACAGACCGTCGTCAGATTAACTTGACAAGTATTGAAGTAATACTAATAGTAAGACTCAGGTCAGTAGAGTCATTATCATGATTAAGTTTAATTCTTAAATTATAAAAATAACAAAGAATAATATAGAAATGTCATTATTAAGCATATTATTTTTAATTATTAGGAATAAAAAATATAAAACTAATACTTTGAGTATTTTTTGGGAAATTAGCCCCTTTATAAAAAAAATTGGATAAGTCTTTTTAACATTACTAATTGTAGGGATATCATGGTTAAGACTAAGAGTAAAATTTGTGTGTATATATGTAATCTCTTGGAAAAGGCATAGATGTATGGCACTGAGCTTATCTAGGAAGGTTTAAAGGCAGCCACCACTACCCAGAATTTTATTAATGAAGGCAAGTTCATTTTGAAGGACGATTTCTATGAAGACCAGACAGTTTAACATACTTGAATGAAAAACAAGCAAAGATACACATTGTAATACAAAGTGGTATCAGTGCAATAAAACTTAATATCATCTCTGCTATGAGAAAAAGGTTCAAGCAACCCAGTGTAGCGTGCTAGACTATGGATCTATGGGTCCATCATTTGCTTCTTGTTACTATCTGCAAAAAACAAACAAAATACTTGCATTCTGCACTTTAGATCATTATAATGGTGACTGTTAAATCCCATTATTAGGTCAGGTAAGAGTAACTAAAGAGACGGTGGCAGTGAGTATAATGTAGCCTTAGATTATGTGTAACATACCTAACACATGTCAAAAATTGTGTTTTTAAGGCCTTGAAAATATTAGATATACTATATAAATACTCTAGAGACAGGCATTATAATCTACAGTAATGTCCAGAAGCTAACTTAAATATAGGCTGATCCATTGTGGATGCTTTAAAATATAATGGTTATACGTTTTTACATTACTAGTACTAGTAGAAATGCCTATTGTTACCAATAAGGAGAGAACTTAGTGAAAAATTTAATCTGACATTAAAAAACATTTTTAGAAATTTAACTTATACCAGATTGTAAAAACCAAGCAAACATATTGTCCTGTCAGCTAACATGTGATCAAAATTGGAACTATTACCATCATGTACCTTGGAATATAGAATTATTTATTTATTTTGTAAACATCTTAACAGAAAAAAACATCAACATAAAAGTAAGCAGTGACATGGGAGGGTATCTTTAATAGTATGGGAAATGTGACACAAGAGGGGATCTTTAATAGTATGGGAAGTGTGACATGGTAGGGGATCTTTAGTTCCTTTGAAAGGGTAAGTACATCTAGCATTGACATGACTATTGATACTAATCAAGTTCATCCAGTAATGCTGAATTTCAAAACTGATGAACCAAGGCTATTCTAAGATGATATTGAAGCAACCCACATCACTCATATTGTTCAACATTGTTTCTAACAGCATGACAGTGACTTTAGCCATTTTTCTTACTCAGTACAATAATTAGATCTCGGCCATATTGAATATTTTGTAACGAACATAAACATTTTATTTGTCATTGTTTTTCTTTTCCAGCAGCTGTAAACTACTGCAGTTTGTGTTCATACTTATGTATAAGTGGGCTACTTTCAAACAAGATTTTTTAAAGCATCTTTTATCTTTTTCCAGTCCGAGTCCAGGCTGTCATAAAAATCAAAAATTCAAACACATAATATGTTAGTTGTATGTCCTAATAAAATGGTCAATTAGTGTGTATTGTAAGTGTAAGCCCAGATTTGTCATTAAATTTGAAACAGGTTTCATGCTACCTGTATCCTGTAAAACAAAGAAAAATAATGAAAGTAAGATGTAACTGTTATTTTAACAATTCTAACATCCTCGGTAATAATAACATTTCTCTGTAAAAAAAAGAAAATTAATGGTTTAAACAGCCCCTTTTTTGTTTTTATTTTATCATAACCAAACTCTTCAAGACTTGACAATTTAAAAAAGTCATTAGAATGGACAGTAAATATTTATCTTTGTGGTTAAAAATTACTATATTCATTTAAATATGTTTGTAGATTTGACTTTTTATGTAACTTTGTTAGAAGCAAATTTTAAAGTCTGAGTAGTTAGAAACTTAAATGTCATTCTTGAGTAAGTTTTATGAAAACAGTTCATGTCTTGGCTTTTAGTCTGTTGTTTTATGTTTAATGTAGCAGTATAAGGTGAATAAATTATGTAAATCTGTATGCCGATTATTATAAATACATTTCTTTTTTAGACATAGGGGAAATTTATGCCCGTTTGTTTGACCACCGACCTTTTGTTCAAGGTGAAATTAACTTTTTTTTGAAAGAATTTGAGGTTTGTGTACCTTTTTAATTATTTTACTAATAAATGTACATAAACATTAATGAATAAATTATTCTTAGTGCATTGTTTTTTCCATGGTATATGCTTTGAGACGTTCAGGAGTGCTTATATAACTTATTTAGAAATCTATGTGGTATAAAATGCATATTAGTGAAGTGAGGAGTACAATCATGTTTACTTGTATACTAGTTGAAAATTTTATCATATAGTGTGTGAGGCATTTCTTGGATAATGCATACATTTGCTTTTGAATACTTGAATACATACACACACACACCTGCTTTTTTGTTTAGAACTTCTGGAATATATATGTGTTAATATACAACTGGGTTAATCTGAAATTTCAATGAAACATCTAGTTTACATAAATAACTGGTTTATTTATTATCATTAAGATAACTTTATAATACTTGAAAGTTCTGAAATGCATGTAGTGTATTGTTCTGTTTTTGGTTACCTATGGAATTTTTGGATATGTTTTGATTCTGTCTAAACTATTCTGAATGTTTTTAAGTTTAGTGTGCAACTTAACTTTTAAATGCTACAAAGTAAAGCTGAGAAAAGACTTCTTATTGTAATATTTATTGCAACTAAATTTTTCAAAACTGCATAGTATAACTTAGAAAAGGCTTTTTATTGTAACATTTATTGTAACTCAAAGGTTCAATGCTACTGCGTAAAGTTGAGAAAAGATTTCTTGGTTTGACATTTATTGCTACATAAGTTTTCAATGTTCCAAAGTAAAGTTGAGTAAAGACTCTTAAACTTCCTGCTGTCAATAGATATGATTAAATTAAAAAATGTGTAAAGACTTGTTTGAGATACTGTTTGTGTGTGTGCCTTCATCACAGATGTTTCCATACTTTATATTTAGTCTTTTTTTTATGTATTATGAAACATTTTTACTAAATGTCTGTTGTACAGAGTATAGTTCTACATAATTGCTATTTACAGGTTTTGTAACTTATTTTGTAGTTTCTCTTCATAATTAATTGTTTAATAAAACTAAAACTTAAATAAAATTTTTACTAGATTTTACCTAAAGAACTAAAAAGTGATATAAATACACAGTAAAATAAATATATAAATAGTTAAAAACTTGCACCTGCAACATACTATGCTACACAGATATTCAAGTTCATTTCAATGATGAAGGGGAGGAGAAGGCAGTAACTGTTCATCTGGCTTTAGTATAATTAAATGTAGCTACTACTATCAACGTCCATCAAGATATTGACAACAGCTTGTAGGCTGGTGGGCTACCTTGGACTAGGGTAGTTAGAATTTTCATGCATAAATGTGATATGATGTGAGCTTAGAGAGGTGGGAACTTTGGTTACCTTCACCATATGCTCTGGTGTCACAATCCAATTTAGGAAAGTTCAAAAGTCTAACTTCAGTTATGGTCTGGATTTAGACTGCCAAAAAAAGAACACATGACATTATAACTGAGAGGCAGCAACTGGTCTATCTTGATTATTTGGTTGTTGATCTAAGAATCTCAATAAGCTATTTCTTGAAGGATTCAAGAGATTCAGCTTCAGTAAGGCAGTAACTGGCCTATCTTGCTTATTTGGTTGTTGATCTGAGAATATCAATAAGCTATTTCTTGAAGGATTCAAAAGATTCAGCTTCAGTAAGGCAACAACTGGTCTATCTTGATTATTTGGTTGTTGAGCTAAGAATCTCAATAAGCTATTTCTTGAAGGATTCAAGAGATTCAACATCAATAAGGCAGTAACTGGCCTATCTTACTTATTTGGTTGTTTATCTAAGAATCCCAATAAGCTGTTTCTTGAAGAATCCCAAGGATTCAGCTTCAACAACATAGTTGGACAGTTTTTTTTCAGACACCCATGACATTTCGTCCAAAGGAATACTTTTTTTTATTGGTCCTAAATATTTGTTTTGTATTTGTAGTGTGTATGTGCAACTGGTAAAAATTTTCAGCCTTGGCTGTACTCCCACCTCTATATATACAAGAAACTTGTTTCTTATATAGAAAAAAAAGAAAAACTTTGTGATTTCTCTAGGGTTTTCCTGTTTAAAATTATATATATATATATATATATATCTAAATACTTTAAAACACATGATTATGTATAGATACATGTAAGGTGAACCTGTGCATCAGTTGATAATTTTTTTACACTCTTAAGTGGTATAATTATACTTTTAAGAAATAAGTTGCATATTTGTTAACATACTTGAAACTATGTGAAATTAATTGATTGGTGCAGAGTTATTTTTCTGTTGAGATTGATATGATTTGAGATTTGTTATATGTAGATAAAAAAACCATTAAGTATTGCTTGGAAGTTTTCACATGAGGATATTATTGTCTATAATGTGCATACATGTTCCATAGCTTGTTTAGTTTGATATGAATAAGTCTCTACATAAGCTATAGCAATATATAGCATTTTAATTTTTTTTATTATCCAGTGATTAGTCATAAGTTTAGCTATGGTTTTGATTGGTCTTTGCGTTCTTATGCAGGAAAAACGAAATGATAGGGAGATCGAACAGTTGTTTGAAATTTTAGAAAATGTCACAGAAATTCGTGAGACACAGTTAGACAAAGCACAGCGACAGGGAGACACTAATCTGTGTAACCTCACTGGAAATTGTAAGTTGTATTAATAAAGTTTTACCCCTAAAAAAGAATATCAATTAAGGAAGGGCAGTTACTTCTATACATCGTACTGCTGTCTGTGTAAAACAATTAAAATTTATATTTTTATCTTGTAGTTGTTATTTTTCTAATCTTGCTATATTCTGTTTTTTATTGAATATAGTAGAAGTTGCACTGCGGATGTGTAGTAAAATTGTGGAACGAGAAGAGGAGACAAGTGATCGTGTAAGTTTTTTTCATTTTGAATACCTGTATTTACTAAGTCCTGAATTTGATAAAAATATAAGTAACTTATAAAGAAGAAGAAGAATTTCAATAAGGTTTGGACAAAAATCATTTGTTTCAAATAAATGATTGTGTTTCTACTGTACATGTATTGCAAATTAGGGTTTTATTTCATGATTTATTTGTTGAGCTAACAAGTCTTATTATTAAAACCCAACTTAATAAAGTACTCAAATCTTTCTACCTCCAGGTTAAACTTTATATTATTTTTAAGTTGTTGTCTTGTATCCATACTTTTTTTAGAACTCTCATGTTCAAAGATCATATATAAAGATATACATATGGCAACTGTAAAGCTGCCTACATCAGCAAAACCTGGGCCATTTAAAAATATACACCTATGACAGAACTGGTTTTAAACTTCAAATTCCACCTAACTCTCCTATACATTCTCACATAGAAATGTTATCACACGTATTTCTTTAGAATACTTTGAAATCCTAAGTTATGGTTGTGATGATTACAAACTTTTGATAAAAGAGAGTTTACATATTAAGAATGAAAACCTAAGCCTTAACAGAAAGATCAACTCTTTTTTCCCTTTGCTTTATTCAAGTAGCTTTTTTAGATGAATATTTTAATTTCCTAACACACAATTTTATTATATTTGAATTTTAGTTCATTTTATTTAAAAAATTTCCTATTGATTATTCTCATAGATTTACTGATGATGGAATATGTACAGTATCTATTAATTCAACTATAAAGATGTTTACATTTGTTGCCATGGCTCTTCTCTTTATTATGAGAAATAAATAACGTGAAAAATTGTATGTTTATGTATTAAATATTTTACTACACTTTTCTTTTTAAGGGAAAATTTATGTTTAATTTGCAAATTTGTCAATAAAAGGCTAAATATTTGAACATTTTTTTGCTAGTTTATGATTTAGGAAATATTTTGTCCTGGAATTGAAAATTGTAGGGTTGTAAAGAATTGGGGCCATATTTTGACCTCTGGGAAGACTTTTGTAATTTTTTGTATGTTTAGATATTTTGGATGACTTTTAATGTTTGCACCTGTCCTTATACAAGCTGAAATAAAAAATTAAAATTCAGTAGGAGTAGGTAGAGTAAGATGGCCAACTCCACTTTGAATGTGATTTTAAAATGAAACTTGTTTATATTATAAATGCCATTTCTATATAAACGAAGATTGGACATATACCTTTTTTGGATATAGAAAAACTTCACTTCTTGTGGTTTGGGGACATTTTACTTAATAAAAGGTTAGATAAAATGAACCCTCAAGATGAGGTAAAAGGCCCCATCTAATTCATAACAACTACAATTTAAAATAAATGCATTTAAACCATCATTTAAATGCTCCCAGCAATTATCAGGAAAGCCATGTACCATGCACAAGTATACATTGTTGTGGTGACCCTGCATCTTATCCTAAGCCCTTCATTGTAAATCAACTGCACATTATGAAAAAAATCAATGAACTTGAACTTTATTTATTTTGTGCCATATTCAGCTGTCTGTAATTCTTCATTGTTTGAATTCAACAAAGTAAATTATTCTGTAACCATCAAAAATTGATCATTCACAGTTACACCCATCTGCCAGCATGTTTATACATGTGTCACATGAATAATAGTTACATATAATTCACTTTGAGGGTAGTACACCATTAGTAATTATTAATTTACCAAGAAAATCATATGATTATTTACATTTAGCGAGTAATGTGAAGGAGAAATATTTTTTGTTCTCATGAAAAACGAAAAGGTTTTTCTTATTCTTCCATACAAAAATGTGAAAATACAAGGAATTGCAGTTATGTGAATGTGATCATAATGTTCAAAAATCTCATTTTTCACTGTTTAAGTGGCTGACTGTTAAATGTCATTTTGAAATGATCAGGGCTCGCCCACATCCAGGAAAAACCATAAAAAAATGTCCTGGAAAACTATTACTTTATTTTATGTATTATCTGATCTAATAACTAATTAGTTCATTGAACAATTTAACCAAAATGTGATTAATTCAATAAAATTTTAAAAATGAAAGGGAATGAAGGTGGAGTAGATGTGAGGGGTGATGTAAAGTCTTATGAAATATTTCTGAAATGTAATGAAAAGTTATTTTAATGGTGGGAACCCTGAATTACCCATGTGAAATTCTAGTGAAAGTCCCTAAATAATTTCTGAGCTTAAAATAGTTCATGGAAATACATTTAAAATAAAGAAAAACAAAAGTTTTTGCAACAGTTTGAAGAGAATATACTGAAGTAAATTAAACAAAAATCCTTATTGTATTAAATTGATGTGCTATAGATTGATTGAATGGCTTATATCATAGAACAGTCATTAAAACTGTGGTAAACTCTGTGCCTTAAAAAAAAAGCTTTGTAAATTACATAAAGCTACTGAACAAAAAAATGTATTATGGTACAAAAATCATAAGGAAAGCTGTGCCTTTTTCTGGTCATTTTTTAAATCATGCAGATATTTCTGAACATTTGTTTCATGAATAACTACATAGCTATTCTCTTTTCCTTATTACAAATAAAGTAGTTATGGGGTTTTAAACACCACCAAAATTTAGAATTTGTGTAACTGTGGAGGACCAAAAGCTGTTATTAACCTACTGACTGTAATCATTATGAGGTTGGCTAAAGCCCACCAAATCACATTTCCAGTCCCCAAAAACATTTTTGGCTTAAAAATTTATCAGTTCCTCATTTTGCAATATAAAAATCATTTTTTAAAAAAGTACTTAAGTACAATTATAGTTCTTACAATCTTTGATTTTAATTATTGCTAATATAGATTATAATATTTGGTATATTTTTAAAGGTGTAAATCTTCACTATTGTAGCCTCTTTGATAGATATTTTGCTAGAATGTTTGTTTAAATCAACAGAGAAAACATGATTGAAAAAGCTTTACCTTGATGCAATTATTCAATTTTATTCTTCAGTGTATCAGTAAGTATACAAATTTTGTGTTTTGTTGTTGAACCAAAACATTGACATTTAATATGTATGAAAATCATTAATTATTTTAATGCCTTTTAGGAAGAACTGTTGACATACTGGAGAGAGAAAAGGCGAAAAGAGTGGGAAGCTTTTTTGAAAGATATTCAGGATAAAAATAATCAGGTTGATCATGCCTTTGTGGAAAAGGAAAATGAACTAAGGAAATATTATAGGGAACTGGAAGAAAAGATGCATATTTCTTCACAACATGTGGCACCTTTATCATAGCTGTACATTGTAAGGAACTACTTCTGCCTTGTTTTTGAATGGAGTAGAATTTCAGCCTCTGTGCTGAAACTTCCTTCTTCAGAAGATCTCATCAGTGATCAAAACATTAACCCACTCAAAAAACAATGCAGGAGCAGTCCACTACAAATACAAGACTTGCAAGGTCTATGCTCTCTAAAATACAAATGAAACAGTATCCATATATTGTTAACATATTGAATAGGGTAATTTTTCTTGCAACTTAAAAAAATTCTGTAATTTGTGTTTACAAATACAAGTTCAATTTAATATAAATATATATTTCTCAAGGTTTGAAAATTGGTAGATGAAGATGATACATTAAAAAACGTAACTTAATTTCAAGAGTATGAAAATAGGGTGAATACAAGCAAAATAGAGATTGAAAATCACTATATGTTGCTTTTGACAATGGTAGTTTTTTTTTAAAATCAGATCCATGCACACAAATATGAACAACTTATAAAATAAACTGTTACCAGAGCTAAACATGGACATTATGCAAATATACTATATGTAGTAAATAATACCCATTCCATATAAAAACATTCCACATTTGTTTTAATCATTCGTGTCAGTATTATTAAGTTGCTTCTAGTAAATTTTATCTAAAAATAAAATTTTTCAGCTATAATGAAGGGGGTGAATAACTGTGATCTTAAATTGTATAGGCAAGTATATTTGTGTAAGCCTAACAGTTCTTTAAAGATTTATCTATTTACAGACATACAGTTATTGTGTCTAAGCCTGGATAATCTTCTGTAAATATTTTTAGATGGACAAAAAGTATTCCAAGGTTTTCCTATTCACAAGAATATGAAAACAAGTAATGCAAGATATTGATTGAAATAAAATGATGCTTGAAAGTAATTTTCATATTTTATTATACAATACTGATTTACCCATGCTACAGCCTTTGTTTTTGCTTAACTTAAGCATAAGGTGGAAGTCCTATGTATTCTTGGCATATAATTCCAAACAGGAAAAAATGATACAAATCGTTATGATCTTCACACACACATACATGTGTATATATAAAATACATAAAATAACAATGCAGTACATTAAAAAAGATGCTGGAAAAGACTAGTGCACAGAGTTGTTGAACTAGTTTAAATTCAAGGGTCAAAATGACTACCTTCAAAGCAAATATTGTTACTGATAAATATCTTTTTCAGGAAATAATGCAAAAACTACACTATGTAACCAAATATTAAATGTGGCATTACAGAATAACATGTGCCAGAGTTATGTCAGCTACAGTCTTACTACTTTTAGTGTGAAATATACATTTACGAATATGTAACTTTATTACTCCACTGTTATAAACTAAATAAACATAGTCACAACTAACAGGGTAATTATGCAGTTTTGAGTACTAATTTTTAACAAAACACCTAGTCACTGTTTCATATGAAACATTTACAAAGAAGAGAAGACACAGGATAACAAGAAATCTAATGAATGGTTTTGGTGAAGCATACATACCTAAAGTGTAGTTCATTCCTTTTACCAGATAACTTTACTGTAACTTATCTTAGATTACAAAGAAGAGTAGACACAGGATATCAAGAAATCTAATGAATGGTTTTGGTGAAGCATACATACCTAAAGTGTAGTTCACTCCTTTTACCAGATAACTTTACTGTAACTTATCTTAGATTACAAAGAGTAAAAAAAATTCACATGCAGCTTAATTATTTCAAATATTATGCAAAAAAATAAAGGCAAAAATGGCACTTTTAGACAGTCATCATGTGCATACATTCTTAGAAATCTCCGAGCCTGTATAGACAATACTGCCTTTATAAATAAAGTTAAATAGTGTACCTTTCCACATTTTACTGGCAAAAAATTAGAGTGATAACAAACATAAAATTCTAAATCAGTAATGTCTTAACAGGAAAAATAAAAATTATGTCACAGTTACAATGATAAATGCATACAAGAAAAATTTATTTCACAATCCAGTATGTTTTTTTTTAGCTTGGATATACTTCCATTCTGAATTATACATACATTTATTTTAAATGGACTTAACTTATTTTGATATTCAACCAACATTATAATAAAATGAATAAAGAAACAACTTAGTCAATATTAAAAAAATATTCAATTGAATCAGACAGTGCATAAATCTATCAGATAATTTGGTAATGTTCATTCAGCAGCTCCCATTATTACACTCGCCACGAGTATCTATTTCATAAGAAATATTAATATTTCAAGAAATAAAATAACTCAAAATGAAAATATTATTTTGATGAAACTAAGTTTTTTTTTATATCAACACTCCATTTGTACATGTACCTATTATTGATAGTGCTGCTTTAAGTTATTCATTTAGATACTATATACAGTCTGTTACAATGTTTTAGATGTATTATTACAAGTAACATCTGAAAGTTGTAGTCAGCAAACCTATACATTAAAATTATCTTACACTTTTCTAGATATGCCTACTGAAGTGCACTACTAGTATTCTTATTTATGTTGGTTAGATAATTTTAAATATTGATTGAATACTTAGGATTGGGAAAAATAAAACATTCTGTATACAGGTATTAACATTTGTACAGTTTGTAACAATACTAATCTTTTTTGCTTAATCCTAAGGAAAATCCATAACTACTACCTATGACACACAAGTATTAGTATTGAATTGCAAAATCATTTATTGTATCATGATAAACGGAAAACACGTTAAAAGATTAATTTGTTAATTTCATTGAAGGTTTTACTTTTTTAAGTTTTCTTGTGAAGTCCCGATTTCAAAGAAAAAAACATGTATATACACACATTTTAAAGGTAAGTTATAAACTTGTATAACATCTAGCATAAAAAGCTATTTGAAAGGGCCACATTTTTCAGGTATTCCATATTAATTATGTAGTAATTTAACGTGATTTTGTAACACAATTACAATTCAAGTGAAAAATATTTAAATATAACAATCTGTTAACAGTTTATGCATTACACGTAGCTTGGATACTCTTTTTTTACAAAAGCTGTATACACTAATGATTCTTGTGCCAACAATAAATAATAACAAAATACGTTCGTAACTAATTAAAATGGCCAACGTAAGAAGCCCAAATCAGAATTTTTCACCATTTCTTAAGTACTCATATATGTGTTTGTAACTAGGAAAAAAAGTTTCTTGTAAACTTGAACAGTTGTCCACTTCAGAAAGTTTAATATATTCTTAATAACCATAGATTCATAATCATGTAGAACATGCTTGCAATTTGTTGGAACGATATATAATACATTGAATGTATGTATGTATATTGCTATTCAGATGATACTCTAAAGATTGCAATAACATTCCTTATTTAATAGAAAATGACAAAACTAGGAATGTGTGTCTTGGTATTTGAATAAAAAACTCATAACTTGAGAAAAATTTAACATACAGTGCATAATTTTATAACAGCATTAATTGTTAACACTTCTAGCAAATTGCTTCTTGTGATTTAATAATAAAATATCAGTAGTAAAAACTGTTAGCTATTATTACACCATATTACACAAATTGAATGGGACATTCTATTTAAATAAACACTTAAAATACTAGACTAATCACATGGGTAATTTCATAAGTTCATATAAACGTCATTCATTTACTATTATAGTTTGAGTAAATTATTATAGCAAATGGTCCCTAAATGAAAAGAATATAAAGAAAAATGCAAAATTTCCAACTTAATTCCTATCTGGAAAATAAATGTTGAGCATTTACAACAAAAATGATATTACAGTAGAAATATCACAGACACAGTTTTTTTATGAAACTGATCAACATCAAAGTCCATTCTTTACCTAGGTCATCCTTTTCATTTTTAGACAAATTGTTTACAAAAAGCAGCTACATGATATTTTTTTACAAACACACACACACTGAAGGATTTCTTGTCTAGTTTTTTGTATAAGAAACTACCAAATTCAGGTTTTTTTTTCTATACACTCAAAAAATGGGATACAGTTGACAAAGACAACTAAAGTAGCAGATTTACTAGAGTCAATCCTCTTCTGTACAATGTTCTATCACTTTACTTGCTTCCCGCAGACCGCTAAGGTATGCTCCTGTTACTGTTTGTGGAAGCTGCCTGTTTGTTGCCTGAAAGTTAAGAGTTATATTAAACATTTTGCTTCAGTTATGGTAACTATTGTGGATAACTGCACAGCTATGTTACTAATATTAGTAGATTCATGCATATTTATACAATTTTCTTTTTGGTTTTAAAACTAATAACTATCACAGATTATTGCATAACTGTTACTAATATTTGTAGATTCAAGCACTCGTAGTTGCATACTTACATATTTTGAATCCAGTTTTTAAACTGGTAACTGTTGTGAATTACTGCATAGCTATATTACTAATACTAGAAAGACAAAAAACATATCTGCTAGTCATCACTTAAAACATTTATCAAGTGTCTTTTCATGTGGCATATTTTCAAAACCTGAGAACATTTTCAAACTGTTGGACATACTTCAACTTACTATAAGCTTTTTTTTTTACTTTTCACTCAGAGGTTCTTACTAATAATTACAAAAGATCTGGTCATTAAGTGCCTTGTAAAAATTACTACATATAAAGTTCTAATCATTTGGGATGGAAAACCATGAAAGAATCTGTTGATAAAATTGATGATGAATTGAGTCAAATGTTAAAAACAGAGACCGAGTAACATTCTGACCCATATCTTTGACAAACAGCCAGGCACCCTACACAATACTGAGGGTTACACTTTATAAAAATGGTGCTCCAGGTCCTGTACTACAGAATTACTTCCTTCATCATCATTCATGCTTAATCTGATGGCTACAAGTATGTTATCCAAGTCTAAAATTTCCAGTGTGGAGAGTTTCTGCAAGGCCAGTCTTTGACCACATATCTTAATACTTTTCACAGGCCACATATTGTACATTAATGTACACAGTGTGGTCACAAGTAAATAGACACCACCTTTTCAGAAAAAAATAAATTTTTCAGTCATATTCACATGAATTGATACATTTATAATTTAATTAATATCTAGTACATCTTCCTTTCGCTTCGAGGAGTTCGTTGATCCTTTGGGGCATCGTGAGAATCATCTCGTCAATTTTTGCCCACTCTTGCTTCAAAACTTGGAGTAGATTGCTCTTTGAAGTTGGTTGTTTCTTGACTTGCTGGTCGAGTATGG
>NW_013666391.1:430053-432788 GCF_000517525.1 Limulus polyphemus | reverse complement strand
TATAAAGTTTCCTTTCTAGTCTGGAGCTTCCTTGATATTTTATCGAGGGTTTACGATGAGCGGGTTGATTTAAGAACAATTCGCTGGGAAGCTAACTAGGTTTGTCCCCTTTGCCACACACGCTATTTTCCACCGTTGAAGTTGGTAATGTTTTCGTAAAAAAATTCTAATGTCTGATGAGAATCCACTGAACTTAAACGATTTGTAATGCTCGAAATTTATAAATATTGCTGGTCGAATATCTTAAGTTTTCCTATTGATAAGCGTTCTAGAAATCACAATTATAGCTTTCGGAGTTTATAGTATGCTGATTATAGTGAATTAATAATAGACACCCTCTGGTGCGTGGCGTTAGTTTACATACACAGATATATATTGTTGATTCTCACTCTTGAGAATCTTCTACACCTTTGAAGAATAGGCGGGAGTTGCGCAATACATATCTAACACTATAAGCTATGCATGTTTTTTAAATATAAACTCAATCTAAACAACATCGATATTAAAATAAATTCGTTACAGCACTGTAAAGTGTGAAATACTTAAATAAGACAATGTTAGTAATATAGATAATAAATTACAGACAAGACTGTCAAACATTGTAGCCTCCCAGTGGCACAGCGGTATGTCCGCTGTCTAACAACGCTAGAAACCGGGTTTCGATACCCGTGGTGAGAAGAGCACAGATAGCCTTTTGTGCAAACAAAAAAAAAAAACATTGTAACAAACCGTTGGTAAAACTTTTGTATCTAGATACCTATCGTATCAACTACTATGATGAGATACGCACTTCTAATAACAACACAGCTCCCGGCGATACATTTCACGAACAACTTTGCAACTTCTGGTCAAAAATTCTAGATATACCTTCTTTGAGAGTAGTAATGGGTGGTTTGGCAAAAATCTTTCCATTTGTACGTTTAAGTTGATTATCTTAATATCAGAACTCAAGTGTATATTTTTTAAAACTTTATCTGTGGTGTATTAATTTTATATATATATATTAGGTTTTCTTATAATTAGGCTTCCTTCGGTAGTATTAATAGTGACTTCAAATTAAATAACATATTTTTTTTTTTATATATATACTCAAAAATATTATGGGGATTAGTACTAAACTTTAAAGAAATACCATCCTTGACATGTATGATAAACACCACTAAATAACATTAGGGCATTATTGCAAATGTTTGATTTTTTTTTTTTATTGTCTGACATAAAAGTTTACAATGCATATATACAACATTCGAGCACCTAACTTCTGTAGCTGCTCATATTTAATATTAGAATTATATTCTTAATAATTATTTTAAGTAATAATCGTATGTTAAAAAATTACAATTGTTACCAACAGACCGTAGGAAAATATATTTAACAAATCCAAATTAACGTCAGTAATTAATGATTTTTTTACAGACGTATACAATATTATGATGAAAAAAGTTATATAAATATTCATGTTTTCAGAATATCGAATAACACAATTTTACACGATGCTATGACCGATCATGCATGTTTAAAATTTAAAAATCAGGTTTATTTTCAAATTCACACATACATTATTTTTAATGAATATAAAACAAATCTTTCTGATCAAGAAGTTAATAAGAGGCAAAGCATGTTAACACACAATCATCAACATATGGTGTGAAGTATTGAATGATGCGTCGATGAGGGAAAAACATCATTTCGCACCAAATATTAATATAGACTATACAAACACGTACAAAAACTATAGAACTTACTGTTCTATTTAACTTTATGTCATTTGGATTGCAGTGAGGCTAATAAGAAATAAAACACTTTCAAGTCTTTTTAACGCAAAAATGAGTAAACACTGAAAAAATGCAATAAATACAATGATCAAAATTCTGATTTCGGTATAAAACATATACAAAGCAAATAAACACTAGTTTGTTATACACCAATCTTACATCAACTTCCCAACATTCATCCGAATCTTTACGTCAAGCTGAACAAGGTAGGTATTTTTTGCACTTCCTTCGTTAGTTCATTGTATTTGTACAATAGAATTAAAAATGAAATGTTAATAACCAATACTTTTACACAGTATAAGCTCATATAGCATGAGACAATAAATTTTTTTTCATTTACAAATTATACAAGAAAATACTAAACTTTTTACCAAACAGTTTTGTAAGAAATGGCGTGTTAAACAGAAAGTATTGTATTAAACAAAAAAATGTTTTTCAGAGAACCTAACGTCTTAAACGTTGAATACTCAATAAAAACGATTAGTTTTCCATGTATAGTGAATGCTCTAAATATTCTTTACACAGAAAGTATGTGTAAAAATATTTCTACTGTTTAAGAAATATAATACATTTACATTCTGTAATTGTTGTCACGTTTAGAACTTAGCTCAATAACTTTCATAGATCACCAAAATTACGTTCTTGAGCAAAGTAATACAATATCCTACAGGCAGTTATCAAACCAAGTAAAAGCAGGCCCGCCGATAGGGGGCAACTGCCCAGGGGCCCGGGAGAATGAAACCTGGTTATGCCGTAAAGCCCACAAAGCATCTTTAGAGTGTCTTCATTTAATGATAAAAACCATAGTTTTTGGATTTTCTTTGCATATAAACGCTTTATACATTAAAAACGACTGAAGTAATAATTTGAGTAATTAATATGTATTTGTTACTTTATAGACTTGATATTTGTTGTTACTTTATTAACGTTTTTACGCTTATACTATGAGGTAAAAACAGC
>NW_013666391.1:427911-429676 GCF_000517525.1 Limulus polyphemus | reverse complement strand
TAAAAAGAGAGAGAGAGAGAGAGATAGGGGCCCGGCGAGCATGTTTGCCCCGGGGCCCGTGCTGGCTCTCGACGTTCCTGATTAGAAGTATTCAGATTTTGGTATAATATTTAACACTAAAATCGGCTTTAAATTGCAAAATAAATATTTAGAACAATTACAGGCTGAAAGGAGATCTTCAATACTATCAAAATTTTAAGCCTATTTTATATTTTCTTTACTTTGAGGATATTGTCAGATTTCGTCATTCCCTGCAGGCTCAATCTAACCCTTAATGGTTAATAACCATACTCTTTCTTCACTCGCTTACGGCACGATCGTCTATCCAAACCTTTAAACTCTCGGCAAGCTTTTCGAGCTCTAATGAAATCTGCGCGATAGTGGCAGCATTTCTCCAGTAAAAGTTTGTGGTGAAAACATTTAGCAACTCGTAAGGCAACGATCTTGTATCTCGCGGTAAAAGTTGGATTATGTTCGTAGGTTCCATGGAGTTTCAGCTTAGAACGGTAAACGTTATTCATGGTTTTATAGTCTGCGTGTATGTCGTAATTACAAAACATTCCTCTCTTAGCAACCATCTCTCCAATCTTGCAGCATCGGAGGGCAGTTAGGCGATTGGTTTGCCCTTCACTGTGGCCCTTCTTTTCTGAATCCTTGTCAGTAGAGCCATCATTATTTTTTGCTTTATGGCTAATATGTTTTCTCCTTTCGGTGTTTTCTGCTGGGTTTCTTAAAGCTTCAACAACTGAAAATAATCACAACTAAATTAATAAAAAAACATTTACCCTTACGATTGAAAACTAAATATTACAAAAGAAAAACTAAAGTCCATATTAACGTTACTCATAGAAATTTTAAAGCAGTTTCACACAAATTATCTAATTAATATAAATATCTCGAATATGACCTGTAGAATTATGTTCGAGGAGTTTTTTCATTCTGCAGTTGCCTAATTATGCTTAAAAGTGCTTTTTGAAATTTTGTAATGGAGGCCAATAGTGTATGTGTGTCACTTTTTAACGTTTCGCCTTTTCGTTGAAAGTTTAGATTAAAAACATTACTACATGGAAACTGCAAAAATCGAGATAAAATGTTTGGAAATAATAGCTGCAAAATATTTGAGAAGCCGTTACCATTAACCCTTAATTACTGACGAAAATAGTTTTATTAGTATGCTGACCTTAGACATGTAGCGTTCTCACGAACACTACTAAAACTAAAGTAATGACAGACTCAACACGAAATTCCAAAATTATACGAGTTAAATATTCCAGTTATTAAGATCGTCGCTCTTGAAGTTTTGACAAAATGATAAAATATTTCTATTCAAATTTCTGAATAATAAAAAAAAAAACAAGTAAGTAACAAAAAAAATTCAGTTTGGAATCGTGTAGACTCCAATGAATTAAAATTTCCTAATCTGTGTAGCCCGTGCCTTCTGGGAAAACGGCCTTCACCTCGAAACCCGACACTACAGTACTAGATAATATTTTGCAACAGGCTGAAGGCCTTGACAACAGAGTATCCTCCCATTTCATACACACTTTGGATCAATCACTAGATCTTTTTTTCTTTAATTTGTCATACTGAACATGATAAAATGCTTTATCATCCACGCACATACACACACACACAGATAGACAGATAAATAGACAATGTCACAAATGCTACACTAATAAGAATGTCTATACCCACCGGTGGTACAGCGGTATGTCTGCGGACTTGCAACGCTAGAATCCGGGTTTCGATACCCGTGGCGGGCAGA
>NW_013666391.1:423840-427893 GCF_000517525.1 Limulus polyphemus | reverse complement strand
AGACAGCCCATTGTGTAGCTTTATGCTTAATTACAAACAAACAAACATAGTAATGGCTACCATGATTAAGATATATATAACCCTCTTTCTTCTCGGCCAAGCTAATCTTAACCGGGAAAATCTGCATAATATTCTTACAGAAGTGAGTTTCCGAGACAAGTTTTATTCGGCATATTAATAAAAAGAAATCCACATTGCGACTTCTAATCATTTATGGCTAAAGAAAACCTTAAAACAGACGTTTTTGTACACTATTAAATATAAACTTTACAAGAATAAAGACCCGTTATTTTCTAATAAAAACGATTGTCTTATTGCGTATTATTATTATCCGTTCAGATATGCAAATATGACAAACTGTTTAAGTAGTAAAGGCATGCTACAAAGTTTACATTTTCACTATTAGTATTAGAGAAACACTAACGCATATTTAACGAGTGTAATACTCAGTTATGTCTTACCACAATAATTTAATTTATAATGTAATCTTACTGATTAAATAGAATTAATGACAACATGGACCATATTACAATAAAAAACGCTTTCAAATTATAACGATGAAAGCGTACTTTCCGATCTTGTTTTTTCTATTCGTGTAAATATTCCTTCACGTATGTTACTGGAGCTTCGAATCGATACGTTTTAGAGATATAAAGTTTAGGTTAGACTGAACTTTTTACAGTGAACTGCAGTTCCATATACCCATGTAATAGGCATTATGATATATCTTAACGTAAGAAAAAATGTAACTGTCGTTCTCTGCATATTATATATACAAACAAATGCACACGCACGAGTCATCGCTTTGAATCTACGTGATTAGCTTTCACTTACCTTCGCACATAGGTTCTCAAATTATAGTTTGTTTAAAAATTCTTTACTTTATATATATACGGCTACACCAGGATTTCCAGGTTGTAAAATATCTTGCACAATATTTATAAACGATTCAACGTTGCTTGTTCAATCCGAAATGCCTTTATAAATAATAATAAAACACAATCAACTTACCATATACGATTAATAAAAAATACTAACAACTTAGTCTCTTATTATACAGTTTTAAGTAAGGCAAACACATTGCGACGGAAATTTATCTTACTCTTAGCTAAAGTGGAAAATCGTCAATATTGTGGCAGAGTGAACAATTACTGTGACTGTTGAATATTCAGGAGTTGTGTCAAATTATAACTTCATAAACAAACTTAGAGGCTTTATTTCTGTTTTAACAAGGCACAACATTGACAGTTAACTATTTTATACCCTACACAAACAATTTCATGGCAAGAGAACCTTTGAATTGCTGAACCCTTACAGAAGAACTAACTTGTATGAACCACAATATTAATAATATACTTATAACAACAGTAAATACCACAGCCATGTGCCCAGAATAATAATGTTACCAATATACTGATAAAAACGGCAAACACCACAGCCACACGCCAGAATAACAATGTTACCAATATACTGATGTCAAATACGACAGCCACGGGCTCTGGATAACAACGTTACTAATAATAATATACTGAAAAAAATCAGAAAATACTACCGATCAAAAATCTATTTTACCTGTCGCAAGTAAAAACCATTTATTATAATGTTTTATATACATTATACAATAAGCAATGGGAGTTTTAACGCTAAAAAGCAACTACATTATAATTACATTAATTCATGAAAACGTTTTTCTACAAGATATCTTGAAATTGAATTTTTAAATATTTCAAACCGAAATCAAAAAATAATTACATGGAATAAAACTTTACTAGACGCATTTTGCCGTTGTGAATTTCTGTAAAAACAGGCCTAAAATATAATGCATCATTGAAAGTTTACGTGTTTCGACACTATCGAACAAGTATTAGCCGTAAACGGTAACAATAATCGTTAGCCAAAAGGTGGTATTTAAGCATGCTGGCGTTATTTTATCAACGAATTTCAGTATTTTGAACTTGAGCGTAAAGGCATCCCAACAAAGTACTTACCCAAGGATAAGGAAATACATGTTAAAATCAAGAAGAACAAAACTCTAAGTGTAGACATTATGATCAGTATCACTACTGTTGTTGTTTCGCCTACAACTATACTGAGTGCAACACAAGAATTAGGTCTGCTTTGTTCACCGAACGTATTTAACAGAAAACACAAGTTTCGGTTCTCACTAGCTTTAAAGTTTAATAAACCTAAATATTCACTCAGCTGTTTAAACGTCTTTTACTTCTAACTTAGCAGCAGTACATCTGTTGCAGTGCAATGCCCCACGTCCACACGAAAATGTTCCGTTTCTTGTTTACAAACTTTACGGTTTGCCACAGTTCTTCGTATTTTTATCCCGCATGTTAACCTATCATGTCACAAATGTGATTGGTTGAGTTCCCCACCCATGAAGTTTCTATTTACGCGCACTCAGTACGAAAGCCCCGCCTCTGTTTCTATGGTAGAATTGTATGCTTGTTTCGATATCCGTAACTTTCAGGTCAAGCGAAGGAGAAGGGGAGGATACCAGCTTGATCAAAAAGCGGCCTTGCAACAGATAAGCTAGTATTCTTTAACTGAAGTTATAAGTATTTGATATATTCAGATATAAGTAGTTACAATATGTTCAAGTTTTGACTTCACTTACCACAACACAAAACGTTTAATCAACAAAACAGCAAGTTTGATTTCAATCATACTACAGTTTGGAAGCTGTTAGACTATTTACTTAAGCCACCTCTTTTTCGTTTTACATCTCCATAAAACATTTCCAAATCTATGTATATGTTCGTTAACTGAATGCTTTTTCTTCTCTCACCAATGAAGGAGACCATCTCAATAACTTATGGTTACTCCAACCTGTAGTAAGCAAGGCGTAATCGTTTCTGTTTGTAGAAATGTTTTGATAAAAATAGCTGAAAATTTGAGGGATTTCATCGAAACAATGTGCCTAGATGAAATATTGTATACTGGCGTGATGAATGGTAAAAGTCTAGGATCATAGAAAACTTAGAAAGGAAAGAAATGTAGCTGAGCCAAAGTTCAATAAATCAAAGTCTTTTAGCACAATAATTTTTACAATCACATAATCTAGACCCTTTCTTCACGGTCAAGGTCACAACAGAAATCATTAATATTCCATATCTATGGAATGAAATATAATGTTAAAGTTAAATATAATGAAACAGGTTTGTAAAGTGGTATTCAAAACGAAACAATGGTCAACGTTTCAGAAGAAATAAGTACCCACGTGATATCTCTGCGGGTTAAGTGACCCAACAAACTCATATATCATCAGCCAGAATATTTACAGCTATCGTAGTTAATATTACAAAAGAAACATCTAAAGTCGTTTCCCGCGTTTATTGTAAATATTTCTGAGACTGTTGACAAGTGTCAACATACAAATCCAAATCACTCAATTCGTTTGCAAGAACACACAAAAAGTTTGCAAAAGTCCGACAGATATTTGAAACAAATTAAGTTGTACAAGGCACCACCTTATTATAGTTATATTGCATAATAAGCTTACGTAAGATAAAATCTCTCGAGTACAGAAATAAGTATTCAAACAACTGTTTAAAATGATTTAATATCTGACATTTATAGTTTAAAGCACCTTAAACTGTACTAGTATAATTAGTAGTTGCTTGGATTTAAATTTTTTTTTTTTATTGCGTTGTTTTCCATTCAAGTTTTCGCTTTTGAAATATTTCGTTTAACGTATAACATGGAAAATTCAACAGCGTCTCTGTTGCTGATATACACTGAGTGGTCACAAGTAAATAGACACTTAATTTTTCGTCATTTAAATGATTTATGCTAACTAATTTGTGTTCACACAGCACTATATGAATGGAAATGGTCCGCACACTAATTATCTTGTGCTACAACATGCCTAGAACTCAATTTTCTCTCGAACTGTCAGATTTTGTTAGAGGAAGGATAGTTGGTGAAATAAGTCAGCGGCAAATTTCGCATTATTTGGGAATCCCGCTTTCGACAGTCAACAGAATAATTGTGCAGTTCAGGAAACACGACAAGGAAACAACTGAGCAGAGTCCAGGTCGTCCT
>NW_013666391.1:421082-422840 GCF_000517525.1 Limulus polyphemus | reverse complement strand
TAAATATTCATGTGAATATGACTGAAAATTTTTATTTTTTTCTGAAAAGGTAGGTGTCTATTTACTTGTGACCACGCTGTGTACATATAAGCACATCCATGAAGCAGAATCTTATAGACATGTGTTACAAAAACAAAATCTCAATGAAACATGTTACAGAGAAAATATATGCTATGTTTTCTGCTCTTAATCTTTATTTTCTTTGTATAATGCTTGTCTTCTTCTGTGTTGCAAAGCGCAGCTCTGAAGATCACGGTATCAACGTATAACACCTTTCTGAAGTGTTAAGTGGAATCTAACAATTAACTGTCCTGGCGACGATTCTTTTTTTTCTTTTTTGTTGTTGATAATGATGTTTCACTCTGTCAGTGTGTAAAATATATAAGCTTTCTAAAATAATTTGATGCAATGAAATAAAGTAGGTATCGGATGAATGTCAGCTTTCCGGGAAAATATGGTTTAGTTCTCACACTAAATATATAACTTCATATAATACATTATTTAAAATATAAAATAAATATATATATATTTAGATATTGATCTTGATTCCTCCAAGTAAAGTTCCAGACCAAACATTTACTTCACAAGCGAAATCATTCGTAAATAATTTTAAAATGTCTTAAAACTTAATGGTAAGAAAATAATTTGGCATAAAAATCAAGGTAACTGCAGTTAACTTGGTTTTTTACCAATTTTTAGGCCTATTTGTTTTTAATAGATTGCCAGCATTAGGCGTTTAAACCCCAAGGTTTAAAGAAAATCTTTGGGACATTGTTCACAGAGATATATTGGTAGTAGTAGCTTTTAATAGCTATGATGCTGTAAAATTTCAACTACATCTAAATAACATTTATTTTTCTTTTTTTTTACAAGTAAATGGGTAATTGATTTTTATAACTTAAACAGGTAATTGGCCTTTGCAACTAAATTGGTAATTCACTTTCACAACTAAAAAGATAACTTATTGCTAAAACTAAATAGGTAGTTGACTTTTACAATTAAATAGGTAATTGACTTTTATAATTAAATAGATAATGTATTTTATACACAGTAAGCAACTGTGCGATAACTAAACAGGTAATTGGCTTTTGCAACTAACTGGATAATTTACTTTTACAATTAAATGGATAATTAACTTTTAAAACTATATAGGTAATTGAATTTTTTATACACAATGAGCTACTGTGCGATAAACGGTATCAATAACTTTAGTAGCGTACTTTCATTAATAAGTGGGACAATTACAGTAACAAATCTATTGTTAAGACAGCGGAAGTCACGAAATTCTGGAAGCATGCGCGCTGGAGTTTCTAGAAGGATCAGGAATTTTCCTGGCAACTCTCGTTTGTTCGAGGTGTCCTCTTTTCTCTAGTATATAAGCCTGGCAAAGAAGATCAGCGAGATTGGCAGATAGATTAAAGAGATAAATAATTGAGTCAAGCGAACAGTAGGCGCCGTAAGAAAAGTGTGTGAATCACTGTGATTTAAAGCGTGTGTTATAAAGGTTGTTAAGTTTAAAGTGACTGTTTAAAGTGAATGTACTGTTGCGTCAGCGAGGTCACGTGACTAGTGTCACGCCACGTTTCTAGAAGTATCTTGTTCCTTCGTGAATGCCCTAGCATTTACTAGATATAGGGTAGTCTGGTATATATAAGATGGTTACGGCGTGACGTGACAATGTGTGTGTAGGTAGTGAGTAATTGAACTGCAGTCAGAAGTATTGTTGAAGTTAACGTTCGTTGTCAAAACGTTTGTTAC
>NW_013666391.1:418182-420094 GCF_000517525.1 Limulus polyphemus | reverse complement strand
TAAAAATGGCTGAAGGCAGATAGACCCAAGACAGCATTTAGTTATGGCCAAGGTCTCTGGCAATACCAAGTGATGCCATTCGGGCTCAGTAATGCTCCTGCAACATTTGAGAGGCTGATGGAACGAGTATTGGAAGGCCTACAATGGAGGATAGCCCTAGTGTACCTGGACGATGTCATCGTATTTGCAACAACTTTTGATGAGGAAATTTCCCGGCTGGAGGAAGTATTTAAGCGTTTGAAAGCAGCAAACCTCAAACTCCATCCCAAGAAATGTCATTTGTTCCAGAAAGAGGTGCTTTACTTGGATCACATTGTAAGTGAACATGGTGTTTGAACTCATCCTGACAAGGTGAAAGCAGTGTGTGATTGGCCAACACCAGACAATGTGGGAGAGGTAAGATGTTTCATGGGTCTCTGTACCTATTACCGGAAGTTTCTGAAGGACTTTGCAACTATAGCTGCTCCACTACATGAATTGACTAAAAAAGGCCAAAAGTTTGAATGGACAGTTTCTTGCCAGCATTCTTTCAAGACGTTGAAGGAAAAATTGGCCTCTGCTCCACTTTTAAAGCTTTCAGCTCCCTCACTGCCGTACATACTAGATTGTGATGCTAGTAATGTCGAAATTAGAGGAGTGTTGTCTCAGAAAGTTGGTGAAAACGAACATGTGATGGCCTACTTCAGTAGGGTGTTGAGTAGACCAGAGAGGAACTACTGTGTAACACGAAGGGAACTCCTTGCTATAGTAAAGAGTCTGACATATTTCCATTGTTACCTCTATGGGGCTAGGTTTACCATCAGGACAGACCATGCTGCGTTACGCTAGTTAAAATCATTAAAGAACCCAGAGAGATAACTGGCACATTGGATCAGAAAGATAGACCAGTATACTTATGATATTGAATACAGAGAAACAAAATGTCATGCAAATGTCGACAGACTGAGCCGAAGACCCTGTAAAAATAACTGCAGACATTGCTACACAAAAGAGGTTGAACTAATCAGGTACCATCGAGCTGAAGTCAAAGTGACTGAAGGAGTTTATGAAGGTGAAATTGAACCAGGTATAGATATTAAAGCAAGGCAGAAGAAATACCAAGATTTGAAGCCAATAACTGATTTTCTGAAAGCAAGTGTTTTGCGCCCTGCTTGGGAGAAGGTGTCTAGCTCAAGCCTTGTGACAAATAACTATTGGGCACAATGGGACCAGTTGAAGCTTGAAGATGGTAGTCTTGTCTGGAGATGTGAGACTGTAGATGTGAAAGTGACGACCTGGGAAACAGTTATACCGACAAAGTTACGGGAAGTTATGCTGCGTCAATCCAATGATAGTTTAACAGGAGGACATCTCGGAGTTAAGAAGACATTGAGTCACTTACGACAGAGATTTTACTGGATAGGTATGAGGCAAGATGTGGAAGAATGGTGCAGGACCTGCAGTACATGTTGTGCTAAAAGGGGACCCAAACTTAAGGGACGTGCTCCAATGAAGTTATATCAAGCTGGTGCACCAATGGAAAGAGTAACCATCGACATTGCTGGTCCTTTGCCTCGAACTCGTGCTGGAAACAAGTACATTTGTGTGGCGATGGATTGTTTCACCAAGTGGCCTGAGGCATATGCAATACCATATCAGGAAGCTACAACTGTAGCTTCGGCTATTAGTGATTTCTCCTTCAGGTTTGGTATGCCATGCGAACTGCATTCAGATGAAGGCCATACTGTGAATCAGCTGTGTTCCATGAATGCTGCAAGTTGTTTGGCATACGAAGGACCAGGACAACGCCACTTCACCCACAGTCTGATGGGATGGTAGAAAAGTACAATTGGACACTGGGACAGGAATTGGCAAAGTTTTGTATTAGCCGCCAAGATGACTGGGATGTCTTACTTCCTCCACTGTTGATGGC
>NW_013666391.1:394155-417182 GCF_000517525.1 Limulus polyphemus | reverse complement strand
ACTGGCATACCGCTGTACCACTGGGGGGCCAATGAGAAGAGAAAGTGAACGTTTGCAGAAAGCGTGGTATGAAATATTTTGAGTGCTGCGTGGGAAATGAAATATTTAGAATGTCAGTACAACATAGAAAAAAAAAGATTAACGACTCGCCTCACTGGAGATAATTTACCAGACGACGTTTTGGACGACAGTTTATTAAAGTTGATTTGGCGAGTAATTAATATATTTTTTTTCTATTATGATTGTAGAAGCAATAAACACACAAAGGCTGTCGCCACGGACAAGATTTGTAAACAAGCTTAATTATAAAAAAGAAGAAAAAAGACACTGCAAGTTGTTACACTGAAAGATTAGAGTGAGTTTTTTGTTAGTGATAACTGCTCAAGAGCCTCACAAATTGGCAAACTGTACCGCATCGCAGCTTGGACTACGATGTTTTAAAACTCTAGGGTAGAAGACGTGGATCTGTGTTTACAGATTATACTTTTTATCTCGGTGGCCTAGTTGTTAGCGTTCCTAGGCTGTGAGTACAATATTCGTAGTTGGCGTCCTGTTGCTTCCCACGTTTTGTGAGCGTAGATGCACTACAAGAGTGACAGTCAAATCCTGCTATTCGGTCAGCTACCTCCTCTCTCTAGTCTATCAGTTCAAAATTATAGGGACGGCTTTGTGCAATTAGTTCTCGTGTAGCTTTACGCGAAAATTCTGAAACAAACAGTCAACAGTTCTCCTAAAACTATGCACGAAACTTCACTTCTGAGTAGAAACAATGTGATGTCCGAGGAAACTAAGCGTTTGCAGTAACTTAAGTTTTCTTTGCCTATACAGATTTCGGCTTACTCTCAGTGTAGATTCCCAAATAAAATAATTTTGCGATCAAATCTTAAAAGTGTGTTGAAAGATAATAAACAAAACACAAGGAGACTTATAACGAAAAAAAAAACGGGATTAGATACCCGCGAAGGGCATAGCACAGATAGCCTATTGTTCTTATAACAACAAAACAAACAAACAATTATAAACTGCTCAATGTTTGGAAAGAAACTGATTGTGTTACAGGAAAACTCCCAGGACAATAGCCATGGAGCATAATATGAGGAAGAATGTTCGAGAAATATTAATAAAATCTATCAAATTTCTAAAGACAATTTATCCAGAAAAAAAATCAAAATTCTAACTAAAGTACTTTCCATGGTCGACTTTTTGCTGTTGTTGTTTTTTCTTTTTAACGCAAAACTGCACATTGGCTTATCTGTGCTTTATCCGCCGCGAGCGACTGAACTCCAGATTTTTACCATTGAAGCATTGTGGAACCATTTTCATGTCACACAAATATATATATATATGAAACTTTTTAGAAACTTTTTTACTTGGGCTGATAGCTTCAATTTTAATAATAATGCCAATAGTATTAACGAATAAGATGAAACGTTATTATAATATTAATAAGCAGAAACTTTATAATCATTTATAAGCCTTTGTCCTGCAATCAAGGAATTTTACAATACAGTATACATGATAACTTAGTACTGTTTTTCATAATTTTATATCGTAGTTTCTTTGTTTAATTGCAAGTTGTAGACAAACAACAACTAACCTTGAACTGCATTAATACTGCCCTTAGTGCTATAGTACGTGATTCAAGACTAGTCCAAAGACTTCTCCATTTTAGCATCTGGCCGAATTACTTGACAAATCATAATGCTGGTCTTTATGCGTTTCTGTAGAGTTAGTTATTTCCCAGAAGGACCACCTATTTTAACCACTCGCACCAGTATACAGTAGTATGTTGTCTGTCAGTCAGTCTATAGACACTAAAACGACATCACATACTGGACGCTTAACGTTGCAACTTCTACTGTCGTGACGTCAGTAAAACGTGCGCATGCCATGATTCACGAGAAGAATTATTCACTCTGTAGGCTATAACACAGCATGACATATGAACTTCTACCTAGATACTACAACAGTACAAAGACTTACGTAAATGTAAATGAGAACTAATTCTGCTTAGAATTATATACAATCCTAAACTACTGTGAGACTTTTCAGAATGCAACATTACCCAACGTAACCAGATCAGCCTAATTAACATAAACGGGAAACTATAATTTTCAACATCTCTGTCTCTACATATTAGATGTACTTCCGCAGGGTCCTCGAACGTGTTCTGTTTCAAGAGTACATAAAACAAAAATTAAGAGTAACAAATATTTTTATTTTATGCTTAGGACTGATATTCGCCAGGTAGTTAGAAATATCCACAAGAACGCTCATTCTGGAAATGTTCTGCAAGTAATAATTTGAGAATGGATAGCAAATGGAAAATAAACAAACACAAACTAACGAACGAAAGGAGTCTTTATTCAGAACACCTGCATAAAAATTTAGAATATCTGTCAGAATATACCTGAATAAAATAGTTTATATTCTAGTTACGACAATGTGAACTGGTCAGAACTAATTTGATCTTCATTCTCTTAAGATACAGGTAACATAAAACAAGCCAACCTATCAGAAGAACGTAGTGTTATTGTCAGGTTTGATCCAGTCATAAAGTTCACATGCATGTTGATTTGTCCAATAAAGTGTTTGTTTGTTCATAAAATATTTTATATTTGTTCTCGTGTTTTGTGATTAGTTCAGAATTACGCATGATTTATTTACACCCCCCCCCCCCCCAAGTTAGAACTTTCCTGGAGTTAAAGAAGGTATTTTCCAAAACAAACAACCTTATGGTAGAGGAATAAAGGAATTGCACTAGACTTGGAGAAGTAGTTTCCTGGAGGCAGTGTGCTTTTTTGCTCCTACTTGGCCCTGCAAGAATTTATGATCTAGCCATCAATTCCTAAAGCTGAGCCATAACCCTAGAGTTCCCATGTTGCTGAGCAAGCTGGATGTTCTGGTGCCCCCGTCAGTGAGGAAAAGCACGCAACTGGGAGTTTCTATGATAACATTGAACTTGACCATCTTGACACTTTGAAAGATGATCTCTAAACATTCCTACAAAGACAGGAATGTCCTTCCAAGTGGCATTTTTCACATGGGTAATAGAGCATCTACTTTAATTACAAACTGTTGTGGTGATGAAACATTTGCATGAAGCGCATTGTGCTCTAGCCA
The DNA here is from genome assembly GCF_000517525.1 of Limulus polyphemus. NCBI lineage: Eukaryota > Metazoa > Arthropoda > Merostomata > Xiphosura > Limulidae > Limulus > Limulus polyphemus. Next base: position 414,059 of record NW_013666391.1, on the reverse strand, counting down.
GAAACTAAATTGTGCTTGCTCAGGTTGTTGTCTGTCTGAATGCAAGATTTATCCCAGTGTTGATTTGTATCTATAGACAATGGCTATTAGGCTACCATCCAGAATGTTACTGACACATTCTGTGTGTGAAGCAGAAGACATTGAAACTAGAAATATAGCTAGTGTTATATTCAGCTGCACTATGTCCATAAGCAAACTCAACATTACCAGAGACCATTGGCTAAATATTATTCAGATATTCTTGAAGACCAATGACTCAATGAGTTGTGGCAGAGTTTATTGAAGTATTTTTCCATCAAGATTGCTATCTCGATAGAAAAATATATTTATCTCTCCAATATATTAACATAGTTATGTGCATTTAAAAAAAATAGTAATCTCACAGGTTTGTAGCACCAGGGGTATAGCCAGCAATGAAATAAAGTGAATGTTAAAGAAGTAATACAGCTGTCAGAGAGTGCTGTATTATATCCAGTAATGATTATGAAGATGGAGGAAATTCAATGTGTTTTGATTATTTTAATTTGGTGAATTTAGTTACATGAGTCAGTGTATTTCTCTTGCCAAGCAAAGTGTCTGGACATTTAGATGAAGCCTAGTGGTTCAACACACTAGACCCGAAGTCTGACTACTGAATGACAAGGGCAAACCTAAGACAACTTTCAGTATTTGGGGTGTTATGCATCATGCATAACATGTGCCTACTACGTTTGAGGAGTTGAATAAAACTGCATGCATGGTGTTTAACACAAGAGATATCTTATCTGTCTTTGATTACATATTTTATATCATGGTGTAACAGTGCGTAAAGCAAACAGGTTTGAAAATATAGCCAGAACTGCGTGTATTTCTCCACACACTTATGTAATTCCTTGGTCCTATTTTAGACAAGAAAGAAATGTATACTGATCCGGTGCAGGTCGCAGAAATACAGGACTAAGTCCAGTATGGATGTCTGAAAAGGAAGTTCATAGTTTTGTTGACTTTGCGCTGTATTATTGACGTTTTGTGGCCAACTTTACCGAGGTAACTCTACTTTTGTCGGTATTGTATTTGATTCATATTTTACATAGATTGGATATTGTGAACTTGTTTTACTTGATGTGCTGGTGTTGGCTTATAAAAAGCAGATCTGATAATTTATTCTTGATACAGATGACAGATGGATCAGAACAGCATTTTTGCAATTGCAGGAAGGCCTTAAACAGTTTACTAGAAACATGAGTTACATATTGACAGCTCTAGTCCACCATCACTTCGTGACAAAGAAAAAATTGTTTCTAGTTGCAATATTTGTCAAGCACTATCAGCATTGCTTGTATGGTTGGAAGTTCAATATTCAAATGAACCATTGCAGGAGTACAGTTTTATTTTACATCCTTATCTATGACATCTGCATGATAACATAAATGGACTATCTCACCAGATGGTAAAAGTGTGTCTGTTTTTTAATGTCTTGATCCAGGACATTATACAGCTGTGATACAGGCAGTGCAAAATAATACAGATCTAGCTTGAACACTGCTTGGTTTACAATAAAATTAAATTTAATTTTCTCAGAATATTGAATGCACCATGGGCACATATTACCTCTGGTACTTGTAAGGTTTGTTTGTTTGTTTTTGGAATATCGTGCAATACGTTCGGTGACGGGATTGAAACTGGCGACTCCAAGATGACAAGTCGAGTGCCCTTAATCACATGGCTATTACTTGTAAGGAACAGTTGCGAGTGAAAAATGGTATGTTGCATCACTACTATGCCTAGATATATGTAGAGCTCAATTTGTGATGCAGTCAGTTGTCACAAGGTCTCTAAGACAGGAGGATCTATGAACTCTACATGATACAAGGATTGTATTACACTGAATTGCATATTCTGCTCAGAAAAAAAAACCGCCAACCACACAACTGATAACTGAGAATAGTAGACTTTCCATTGCAGAGAATAACTTTGAATATAAAAGGCTCTTTCCTGGAGATTAATAATGAAAATCAATATATGCTTGTTAATATTGCTTACTTCACTAAACAGACCAATATACATTGGCTGATAGTTCAGAACACAGTTCATCACTGATCAGTTAGCTGAGCAATAGCTAACATGATCTGAAGCAGCTGAAAAAAATCTACACAGATCAAGAAGTAAACTTTGACAATCTGTTATTTACTGTCTTGTGTAAAATATTATGTGCTTATAAGAAATGCACTTTATCATATTATCCTCATTCTGATTATTTGTCTGAAAGAGCAATGTAAACTGTCAAGCATGTGCTTGCAAATGTTCTCAGTCCTGACCAAAATGAATAAGATGACTACTTGCGATATGATTTACTGATATATTGATTAACAAAGTAAAATTCTACTGACTGTTCTCGACGTCTTTTATTTTTTGGATGTGAAAATTAATTCCAATTGGTGTGATGCATTTGCCATTTCAAATGTAGCACAGTATCCAGAGAAATATGTGACAATGTAAAAGTTTGTGTTAATTGAAACATATGAATTTATGCATGTTGGATATACTTGATTGTTTCATTTCGTTTTTAAGTCTAATGTTAACGTTATGGTTTAGATTGGTTATATAGCACAAGTGTTAAAGTAAGTTATCTTGAGAAGTGATAATTATGGCAAGTTTGTTAACGTAACTTTTTACAAATAAATTGTTGCATAGTTCAGTTATTGTAAATTGATGTCAGGTTACTCAAACCTTCTGAATTGTTACACCATAACGTCTCGTACTTTTTAGAAAGTTCTAGGCCTCAGTCGGGCAATATATATATAGGCAACCAAGTAAGTGAAAAGGAAGATAAGTTAATGAAAGTGAAAGTAAAAGTGAAGTTAGACGGCGTGATTTTCAGTTTAGCCGTAACAGGCGATTTCTAAAATGAGTTTCATGGCTTGTCTTGTAATAACAGAGACAGAGGACAATAATTTGTCTTGTCAAAGGGTGTTCTAAAATAACTAAACCGCCTGTGTGGACTTTCACGAAAAAGAAACAATTAGTGGAGGCTCTGGATACAACTGTATAACCAATATGTAACGAATTTTTTTATACATATATTTGACTTTCTTTCAGTATATTGTTTTAAAACCCAGTGGATTGTGTGCTGCCCCTATAAAAACCTGACATTTGGCGAGCCAGCCAGAATTATCTTATAGCAAACGACTGTAAAAGAAGACGTGAATGACAGTGGAAATAGACCTATATACGCACAATTGCAGTGGTGGGTAAAAAATAGTGTAGAAATTACAATCACGCTATGTAACCATGTTGGCTGATTTTGGTAAATGGATAGAGAGATGTGAGCGACTTAGGTTAGATGACAGCAGTCTATTAAAGTTTTTAAACAAAAACAAGAACTAGAGAGAGAAGAGCATCGACAGAGAAGATGGGAAGAGAGGACAAGAATACAAATAAAGAAATAAAAAAGGAGAGACTGGAAATAGAGAAAGAGAGAATAAAAGTACAAATTGAGAAAAAAGAAAAGGAGAGATAGGAGAGACTGGAAATAAAGAGAATAAGAGCACAAATTTAGATCACCCAACAGAAAGAGGAAGGACCCAAGAATTACAATGGAGTCAGAGCCAGCTGACCCAAGCTGTCTAAATTTGATGAACAGAAAAACGACATGGATGCTTTCTTGGAGAGATATCAAAGATTTGCTCAGAACTGGGACAAAGACAACTGGGCAGTCTGTCTCCCACTTCTCACAGGAAAAGGTCTACAAGTGTATGCAGCCATGATATCACAAGATGCCATGGACTATGACAAGTTAAAAGGGGTGTTGCTTTGCTAAAATGCTATGAACTTACCGAGAAAAGTTTTTGTTGGAAATTTAGAGAAGTCAAACTTGACACTAGAAAAACTGTATTTCAATTTCTGGCACGTGTAAAGTGGTACTTCACAAAATGGACTGACATGGCCAAGTGTGAAAATAGTTTTGAAGAACTGGCAGATATACTAATAAGTAAACAGTTCATGATCACATGCTCAACTGACATGTCGATGTTCCTAAAAGAAAGAGCACCAAAAGACATGGACGAGATGGTCAAGCTGGCAGAACAATATATGGAAGCCCATGGAGGGAGTATAATTGGCAAGTCCAAAAATAACCAGTTAAAGATGAAACCAGGGATGGCTGACCAGAAAAAGGTTACCGCCAAAGGTGACAAGAACTCCACAGACAAAAGGGAGAAGAAATGCTATATTCGTCATAAAATATGGCACATTGCAAATGAGTACAAGTCTGGCACCAACAAGCGACAGCAGAAATCTCACTATAAAGCAGCTGGAGCTACCTATAAAGATGGTACTAGCAAGAAACAAGAAAAGAGTGACTATCATCATGGATGCTGCTGCCAGAAAAAACAGAATCAAAACAACATGTCAGATTCACCACAAGGAGAAAGTGCTATCTCCAGGATCAAACAGTACACAACTGATGGTCAGCTCAAGTTAGTGAATGGGTCAACAATGCCAGTGACAAACATTGAGAGGTGCCAACAAATCACATCACGCCGGTAGGTGGAGGCTATGTTGGGGACAAGAAAGTGAAAGTTCTACGAAACACTGGGTGCAGTAGTGCAGCAGTGAGAACCAGTCTAGTATCTGATGATCAGGTGACAGGCAAGTTACATTTGTGTGTACTGATTGATGGGACAGTGAGAAAGTTTTCCATAGCAAGAATAAAAGGTGGACACTCCATACTATGTGCGAGACATTGAGGCCATGTGTATGAAGGTACCCATCTATGATTAGGCTATTGGAAGTATACCAGGCAGTAAAAGTTAGGAGGAACCAGGCAGAAAGAAGACTGATGAAGTACCTGCAGTCACCACTAGAGCTCAAGGCATGGAAAGCAAGCAAGACATCAAGCCACTGTATGTCTCAAAAGGCGACAACCCGATTGTATGCCTACAGAAACTGAAGGAAGTACAGCAGAAAGACTCTTCACTGCAGAACCTTTGGGACAGTGCCCAGGGGAAAGTCGAGCACAAGACAAAGAGAAAAGGACTTACAAAATTTGGTTTAATTTTAGAGTTGGTTTGAATTTCTCGCAAAGCTACACGAGGGCTACCTGTGCTATCTGGATACAACTGTGATAACCAGTAGTGTAACGAATGTTTTGTACATACTTTTGACTTGCTTCCAATATGCTATTTTAAAACAAGTGGATTGTGTGTTGTCCGTTTATTGTTGTCATTTATCGCCAACAAGCCACAGACACCTACTGTAAAGAATTGCTGCCCATATAAAAGCCTAACAATGTGTCAATAGACAAATAAGTAACCATATGCTTAAAGAAATACTATGATAAAACAGTGAAGAGATGCCAGTTTGACAGAGAAAAGTAGAATATTTGTCGTATATGCTGGTATATGCCTGCAGCATGGTAACAATATCTTGTACTTTGAGAAATATATTCCTCAAACTATTGGCTTAAATGACAAAAAGTGGTATACAAAACTGCATTAAACACATTGATAAGCTGATGAAATTGAATGCCACTGACAAGCTATTGGTAAATTGGCTAGACCAGAAATCAGAGGCGCATGGGATTAATACATCAAAAGATAGCAAGAACATTGTATTTAATTACCATGACTAATTTATGATGGGGAAATACTTCAAATAATGTCCTGACTGCCCACAATGAATCAGAAGATTTAGTTTGATTTGTTTCGAATTTCGCGTAAAGCGCTAGCCGTCCATAATTTAGTAGCGAGAGGTATCTAGTGAAAGGCAGCTAGTCATCATCACCCACCGCTAACTCTTTTACCAATGAATAGTGGGATTGACGCCCCCATGTCTGAAAGAACGAGGATGTTTGATGGGACAGGGATTCGAACCCGCGACCGTCAGATTGCGAGTCAAGCGCCCTCACCACCTGGCCATGCCGGGCCTGAATCAGAAGAGGATAACCTGACAGAAATACAGAAGATTGGTCATGACAAAGACATTGACGTTAAACTCATTATGAATTTCACTGAAACTGACCACCAATAAGAACAACTTAAGATATGGAAGCCTTGAGTTATTGAATGGAGTTCTTGTTAAATGTGAGTAACAGTAGGATATGACAGCTAGAATAACTAGTAACGATCACTAAGATGCAAAATACTTCCGAAAACCAAGAACATTTGTAATGTTTGCTTTCTGAGCACTCAACTGGAATTCTATGATGAACAATGTTAGTTGTTAACAGGAACTGCGTTCTGAGTATATTTATGTGTATGTTTGTAGGAGGTGTGTAGTGAGAGGATTATATAGCACCAGAAATAGTCTAGGCTGCAATAACTTCTAATGTAAAAACTTTGTTTCACTGTTGTTTATTATATTAATCATTTGTTTGAATTTCGCGCAAAGTTACACAAGGGCTATCTGCGCTAGCCGTCCCTAAGTTAGCAGTAAACGACTAGACGAAGGGCAGCTAGTCATCACCACCCACCACCACTCTTGGACTACTATTTTACCAACGAATAGTGGGATTGATCATTACATTATAACGTCCCCACGACTGAAAGGGCGAACATGTTTGGTGGGACGGGGATTCAAACCCGCGACCCGCAGATTGCGAGTCGAGCACCCTAACCACTTGGCCGATAATGATGAAGAACACGTTCAATTTTATATAATTGAAGGGTTTGTTAACTCGAGTATTTATTTGTTTAAGTGAAACCAATGATTATTAATCTGTGTCCTACCATTAAAATAGTGTCGTACTTGATGTTTTGATTGATTTTTAATGGAAAATATTAAATTCATGTTTTGAAAGTTTGAAAGCTTAGATCAATATTTCTCAATATTCGTTTCTGTTTAAGCTGTGTATTCAGGTACAGTGATATTCACGAGAAAAGCTTCAAGTATCCTCAAAATGGAGTTTTTGGAAATGTTATACAAAGAACAAAATGAAGTTAAACAGCAAAAGAAATAGAAACACTAAAGTGTACATGTCCAAATGAAAAAATATTTCATTCATACAAATAAAGTGTGATTATGTATCTTAAAGGTCAGCTTTTGCAACAAGTTGAACTGTAATTGGCTGCTCGGGTAGAGAGGTTTTTCAAAACGTCATACAGAATTCCGATTTCCTTTTTCCTGTTAACGGAGTTTGCTTGGTCTGTATGTTTCTTGAATTTCCCCCAACATTACATGAAGGTCAGTCCTAATTTTGAAGTGATACATTAGAGGGAAGGCAAGTAATCAACACCACTCACTGGCAACTCTTGATCTATTCTTATCAGACCGAATAGTGGAATATGACTGTCACTAGTATAAAGCAGCAACAGCCCCAAATGTAAAGTGCATGCTAACCACTTGGCAACAGAGTTTAGTTGGTGATGTGGGTCACGTGACAGTCTGAGAGGTCTTAATATGTTTAATATTGTAATATAATTTAAGGGAAGGTTAGTTATTGTACTTGAGCTTGTCTCTTAGATTTCCTGTCCAAGACCCTGTAATAAGAAAACGTTAGTGCAATGTATCTGTACAGCATGTACTTCTCGTATATATTGAATTGGCCAGTTAAATATTTTTGTTCATATAGTATTTTGTGTTGAAACCCTTCTCTTTTTTTTTTTAACGAAGTGAGCATATTCACCCTTTGCATTACAAACTTCACAAATCTCTTGTTTTCTGATTGAATACCATACATGTTGGTCTTAAGTGTATCTTAAACTATCGCATTTATAGGGATGGACTAAATCTAAGCAACATCAATCTTACAGTTTCCAAACATGAGCTATGTATGCCGCTGTTGTAAAAGACAGTACCATGCATTATATCCCCGTTTAGTTAATATGTAAACTTTTCAAAATATTTGTATTTAATTTCAGTTCATTTTCAATGTAATGAGTGTCTCAACTAAGTCACTCAACTTTCCCTTTCTCTGGTCCACACCAGACGTGAATTCACTAATTGGCAATTAGTCGTGTTCTTTACACACAAAAAAGAGAGAGAGAGAAGAAGACGGCACCTCATGACATTAAGAATTATACTATTGTCTTTTCTGTCAGTGAATAAAATAATGGTCAGGTGCTGCACAACTTTGAACTCAAATCATAGTGGGCAAAGGTAATGTGTGAAAGGTGGAGTACTATGCGAATCTGACTTTGTTGATGTCATTGTATTTTGGGTATTTAAAGCCAGATTTGCTCCAGTAAGAGTGGCGTTTTGATTTTACCTCTGGTAACTTTAACTTGTGTAACATTTTCTATTGTTAATAAACCTTTTACCTAGGTTTCTAGTAATTTAAACTTATTGTAGACCTTAACTTTAAAGAGAGTTAGGTTTTTCTGTTTTAAACATAACTTTAGAGTTTGTTTTTGATTTTTTTTACATTTAATTTTACCTTTAGTTTAGCTTTCAAGGGAGCAATCAATGAACTCGTAAAAATATATTAAAGGTTTCTTCAGTCTTCTCTCGTCAGTTCAACACACTCGCGATAAACGTTTGTGTCTTGTAAAGTGTTTGTTTTTTACATTCTTTGTTGTAATAAAGATTGCTGTAAGTAGTGCATTTGTGTGCCGTCTCTTTCTTTGCGACAAACTTTGTCAGAGTTTGGAGAAAATCAAATATCACACATTTCGTAATAACTGATTACTCTGAGAGAAGTTGTGCACTGGAAAATAATACCACATTACTAAAAACACATAAGCATAATTCAATTGCCAACATGTTTAATTATTATTATAGATAAAAACCAGTCACGTCAAACATGATTATTTTTATGATTGTTTTGAAGATAACACTGCTTCATGAGCTAACCCCATAGGCACTGGAGCTATACAAGATTGTATATACACGTGAAGAAGTACTCACTATAAAACCTTAAACCTTCTACCAAACAATTTGAAAATTATAAACTCTGATCAAATCAACTAGTATAACTAGAAGACTCCATATTTAATTTTAACAACAAAACAAGTAACGAATAGTAACAGTAGTGCACAATGTCAGTGGCCTTAAACATTTATGTATATTTAAAATACTACCTTGGCGTTAATATACCTACCTACATTTGGATCAATCATCACTACGAATGAAGAATTGCACAATGTTTCAATTTGCAAGGGTCAAAAAGGGGAAACTTAAGGTCCTTTTTGGCTTTATGTGTCTGTCAGAATCCATGGTTTGATTCCCTTTCAGTGGTATCACGAAGTTGTAGATGCTCATTAAAAAGTAATCTCAAGTTTAGCTAAACACTTAGTAAAGAATCTTTAATTTCTATAAGTCCTACGATGGTTTATTTGTGTTTTGCATTGTGTCCAGTCTTTTTCTCTGAGTTAAATTCCGCAAAAGTCAAAGAACTCAGAAATACTTCGTAATAAATATCCAATTGCTCTAAGGAAAATCAGTTTGAAAAGAAATTACCACACCGGTGTAACTTGGAATAATTTCACGAGGAAACCAAAAGTTCCTAAAATTAGCACAATGTTTCGATATTCTCTGGTCTGGATGCCATGAAAACAGCGTACAAGATGTTTCAGAATCTCAATTTTATCTAATCCGAATGAGCATTGATCTCGATTTAGCTTTCATTTTCTTTCTTGAAACAGATCGAAACAGATTGAAAACCTTTGATGCTTTTTCTTTAACTCTGCTTCATCCTCAGTATAGCTAGCAACATAGTCCATGTACTATGCTGTACGTAACATGGAATCCATATGGCATTCTGGTAAGCACCAGGAGCATCTGAAAGTTCAAAGGAAACATTGTAGAATCTGAAACAGTCGCGATGTGTGATTAAGGTTGTCAGATTTCAGGATTCTAGGGGTAAGTTTACCTTTCCAAATTATTTTTTAGCATCTAGCTTTGCTAAAGCCTTTGAGTTTTTCAATTATCGCACTTGTCGCCTAATGAAATTAATCTCAAATGCTTTTATCTTGTTTCTTTACTCAAAGCTCATGTCCTAGTGATTAGAGTAATCAACTAGTAATCTGTAAGCTGCGAGTTCACATATTGTCATCGAACATGCTCGTTCTTTTAGGTTTGGGGACATTATATTGTGACTATCAATCCAACTTTTCGTTGTTAAAAAGTAACCAAAGAGTTGGCGGTGGATAGTTTTGATTAGCTGCCTTCTTTCTAGTCTATGGCTTCAAAATTAAAGACCGATAGCGCAGATAGTCTCGTATAGCTTTGAGCGAAACTAATAAACAAACATACACCACCAGTGGCGTAGGAAGCGGGGTCGCTCCCACCTCGCCCACTTTTAAAACTGTCCTAGTAAAAATGCATAAAATTGGAAAAATTACTTCCAAGAAAAGCAGAAAAATGTATAAAATGTAATCCAGAACCATGAGGCGATTCCTGAACCCCAGCTGTAATGGGTGCGCCTTTGATGTACATTCTTTCGCTTCGCTCAAAAAACGTTGGCCCCTCCTCTATTTTTAATTTGCCTCCTACACCTCTGAATTACTACTCAAAATTATGGAAACAAAGCAGCATCTTAGTAGTCTGTCTTACATCATTTTTGAAACTTTATAGATTTTTATAATAAATAAACAAATCTAAACATAGCGCACAGTATGAGACAGTTTTATGCATTTTTTACCGTAAAAACTTAAAATTTATGCAAGCATTTTATAAACTTTAATTGTTAGCTCTTTTCAACACAGTTAAACATTAATCAATTAAATAAATATTTCTTCAGTTTTCATTCTCTTTATGAAATGATTATATGATTTCTTTAGAGTTAAGTTGGATACTATTATTACCGTACAAAAACAAACAAACACACGTTATAAGTTAATTATTTGATAAAACATGCGCAACCATTAAGTACTCTTCTCAATCTAAATAAACATTATGAGCAAGTCTTCTTTTGTGAATCAAGAATAAATAAATATTTGAAAACAAAAGAATATATATATATATAATAATCATTTTATTCAATTCCATTCAAAGTTTGATTTTTTTAATGAGTAACATTTAAGCTTGTTAAAACATAAATTTTCAACTACATTATAAAACAGTTTAAAATATAGCGCTTAAAAACAGTGTATTCGTAAATTAAAATAGTGACTAATAGGTTCTTCTTGTTCTGTCGTCAAAAAATAAATACGTTACAATTTACAAGCTGTAAATTCGTAATTTTTGTTATAAAGTAATGGCAGTGACCTAGGCCGATTTGTATTTACAACTACAAGGATTAAGCAAATTTACAAAGCTACATTTGATTTTGATGTACTGCGTCGATTTTATGATTTTACTAAGTATTTTACTGCTTTCAAAGGTTTTTGTTTTTGATCAAATTCCATTGAAAGTATTAGTTGTTGTCTAGTTCTATATTACTACTTCAGTATATATAAAGTACTTTAGACTTAGTTTAAAATTAAAGTAGTACTTATACTACTACTAGTAGATGAACTACAGCTAGTTGGAACGAGTTGAAGTTGAAAAATGTAGGCTAATCTCGATGTGTTTTTTCTGTTTTTTTTTAGGATAAAATATCGAGGAATACTGTATTATTTTTAGTTCTTCAAGTTCCAACTTCAAGGTGTATTCGACAAAGCTGTAATAATATTACATCAAAGTTTTCGAAAGTTTAAATGCAGTGTTGACATTGCTGGTGTTACTTACTGTTACTAGTGTTGGGCCTACACTACAGTCTACAGTGTGTTAAAATTTTGGACAATGGAAGCTATTGCAAAATACGATTTTAATGCAACTGCTGATGACGAACTAAGCTTTAAAAAAGGGCAAATTTTAAAGGTGGGTCAGAATCGTAACATGATGTTCCCTTCCATTTATGTATTGATAAATTTATTTTTGAAATGTTATTGTTAGTAATACTACTAGTAATATTATTATTATTATTATTCATTCAAAATGGTTAGACAAGACAGTTATGAGTAAATTACTGTAAAAGTCATTCAAATCAATTTTAAGTTGCATGTACCATTCCAGTAGCTTATCTTTCTGCTCTTTTTATAACATTTTTATATGTTTCCTGCCGGCTGCAGTAAGAGACTAAAACTACACAGAATTATGCAAGGAGCATAATATTTCTGCAAAAAATTTTAAATTGTCTGTATGTTAACACTGATATTATATGTAACTAATCCGATATTTGTCAGGTACTAAATGTTGAAGATGACATGAATTGGTACAGAGCTGAACTAGAAGGAAGGGAAGGACTCATCCCAAGTAACTACATTGAAATGAAAAAACATGAGTAAGTAAATATCTAGTTTTTATCTTCTTAGTGAATGCTATGTTATCAGGTTGTTTTTATTTTATATAATATAGTTATACTCTGAAAATGTCACCTAATTCCATTCTGGACAGAATATTTGGGGCATGGGTTAGTTCTGTTGTAGACAGCCAGGTTTGAATCCATACAAAATCCAAAAAATATTCCTCGCATTTTAAGCTGTAGGTGCATTGTAAAAGTGCCAGTCAATCCTGTAGTAGGGGTGGCAGGGTGCTGCTGACTGGCTGCCTTCCATCTGATAAATAGCTCAAAATTAGGAATAGTGCCTTAATAACTTTGCAGTCATAAATACAAAATAGAATACTTTTTTACTTTTAGTTTTATAAACAAAACAAAAAATACTAATTTTTTTCTTTCATCTAGGTGCAAATGATTAAATGCTGTTTTGACTGGTAAAGGGTGCAACTTTAAGATTTAATTTTGAAGTGGAAAATTTTACTCTTTTAACTTTCAAAAGCACTGTGCCTAAAGAAGTTTACAACATAATACTGAATGTAGTCTGCTTATATATAAAAGTGTATTAACAAGTTATATGAAAGAACAAAAAACATCCACTTCTCAAGTCTTAGAAATATTCTGTTAGACTTTCAAGGCTTGAATTTTTAGTTTCCAACTTTATTTCTGAATTATCAGTGGTCTGTTTTACATCTAAATTACTTTATGAAAACTGAAAAATTGTTAAAAAATTCAGCAGCTAAAGATAGCTACAACACATGTACACATTTCACCAAGGACAAATTCTTACTTGCTCAGTCTTTAAAATTTCGTTTTGCAGAAGAAAGGGAACTTGTGTACTAAAAATTTAATATATTTTTCTTAAATCACAAGAAAAGCAGTCAAATAAACAATCTGCAAATCATTTTGTCCATGTTGCTAACTGTTGGGGATGATGTCAGAGAACATGATAATGTGAAGGGTTGAACAAATTCCATTTCCAGGGAAAATTTAAGCTTGCACATAAGAAACCTCTTTGCCATATTCTAGTTTCCAATAGAAAAGTAAACATAAAACTTCAAATGTTTCCGTAAGAAGAGGTATATCTGCAAGCTGTCTAAATTTCCAACAACCTACATTAAAATATTTTTTCAGTTTAAGCTCAACTAACATTCTTCCTCTAGTGTTTATCTAATACTGTGCAAACAAACTTTGATGCCTTTCCATTTCAACAAATTCATTCTTAAGTTTTTACAGCCCTTTTCATAAAGGATTTAAGATGGATTTTTAGTGGTATGTTTGGTTTATTGATGCAATTATTATTTTGCCTCTGATAGATAAATGTATATTAATATTTTTTTTTGAGAAAATTATGATTTATATTCATTCAAACTGGAAAACTAAAGATTATGAATAATGACATTTCATTTGAAGACAAAAATATTAGTAAATGTAGATTGTGAAAGAAGGTTTGTAACCTCATTAAACTGAAAAAATATTCAACCAGCTATGAATATCTGCCCTAGAAATTATAGGCCAACTAGAAGTACTTCTGTAGTGTGAAAAATGATAAAGAATCTGATAAAAGAAACTTACAGGATCGTTTAGTGTAATACGATACCATAAATGAAAACCAACATTGATTCATCAAAGTGAAATTTTGATTTAATAATCTGTTTTCTTTTTGAGAACATTACTTGTTATCTGGATGAAGGAAAGAGTAGAATTTTGGACTTGGATTTTCAAAAAGCTTTTGTTAAAGAGCCATGCATAATATTAGCTAAGAAAATTGCATTATTAAGTTTTAGGGGAAACTAGTAGTTTGGATTATAGGGCAGTTGTATGAGAGAAAGCAAAAAGTTGTTATTAAAGTCCTTGTTACTAGTGGAGGATCTCAGAGGTCAGTGTTTGGGACTTTGCTCTTCCTTATTTACATAAATGATATTGATAAGGGCATCATTAGTAAAATATTAGTGTTTACTGATGACATTTAACTCTTTGGGTATCTCTAGCTGTATTGAAGATACACAGCAGAATAACTTGATTCAGTTGATAAGTTGAACAAATAATTAGCAAATGGCCTTTAATTATAATATGTGTAAGGTAATGCTTTTGAGCTATAATAATTTGGATCACTTATTTAATATAGATGGGAACTAACTCAATAATGTGACTGAAGAAAAGAGGTGTATAAGTCACTTAAGCCATTAGGGCATTGCTCTGTTGCTAGTTTTAAGACTAATAACATTTTAGGATGTATTTAAAAAACATTGATCACAAGTCAAATGAAGTAATTATCTCTTTAAATCACTAGTTGGGCCTCACTTAGAACACTGTATACAGTTTTGGTCTTCTTATCTAAGAAAAGATACTGACTTGTCAGAATAAGTTAATATCACTCATTTTCTTTTAAGAAAAGAAGCATAAGAGGTGACCTTATTGAAACTTACAAGATATTCAGTTAAGGAAAATGTTAACATTGATTCTTCTGATACCTTCTACACTGAAGACAATAAAATGAGAGGATACAAATTGAAAATTTGGAAAAAACAAGATAGGTTCTAGTTAAGAATTTTATATTTCTAATAGGTTGATTGACTTATGGAATGAGTTGTGTCAGCAGTAGTGGATGCTAATACTTTACAAAGTTTAAGAGGGGAATTAATGATGATCCTAAAAAGTAAAGTGTGTTTATATTTTTACTTTTCCAAAAGCTGGCTGTGCAAGGACAGCATGAAGAACCAAATAGTCCCTTCTTTTACATTTTTATGTTAAGGCCTCTAGTTGACTTTTCTTTACAATCAGCCTGTCTCAATAATGTGTAGAAGGCAGTAAAAGGGTAGGGGCTCATTGACACCCACACACACACAGAGAAAATGTTTACATGCATCACAAGGGGGGGGGGGGGTTAGGTTAGACTATGGGAACTGTGAGTTGCCTTTGTACACATAGGATAATTGGGCATGTCTTTTAGTAATTGTAGACATATTTTTATGACTGAGAGAAAGAGCACTTTTAGGATGTAAGATCAGAAAGGCAGGGGCTTTAGCCCACCTAGCCACCTTTCTGTGCACATCCTTGACCTGTTTAGGCTAACATTATTTAGCTTTATACAAATTTAGTTTCTGTATTATCATAATGTATGTTATGTTGAAATTTTATCAAGTGCATCTTTCAAGTAAATTTCTTAATAATTTTTACAGAATTAGCCTTTTATGACCAGTAACCTAAAGTGTTGTTTTTTTAATTTTTGTTTTCTAAAATTGAAAAGAATAAAAAATATTTATAATGTACAAAATAAACTTGGGTGTTTTTCAGATGCTTATTTACAAGATGTAAGAGCTGATTCTATCAGTCTTTAGGCAATAAGAGAAGAAATGTAAAGAATTTTTATGCTGGCTTAAACTACCTTTTTGTACATAAGGGTCTCTCTGTATTTATAATTTAAAATATAACAATCAAATTAGTGTAAAACAAAGGATTGCAAAAAAAGTGAGTAAGAGACCAACTACATAGGTCAGAAACCATTGGTTTGGATGTGTAGTTTTTGGGCTAGGTATGACATTGTGGTTAGCATGCTCAGATTGTGAACTCAAGGTTCATAGTTTGTGGCTTGTTGCCCAAAAACCTTCTCTATATGTTGTTGTCTTGGGTACACTATAAGAGTGACATTTGAATCCCACTATTTTGTCAGACAAGAGTAACCTTAGAGTTCTTTCTGGTCTGTCATGGTTTGGTTGCTGGAGTTGAAGGCAAGAGAGTCAAAGGACAGCTGCAAAAACAAGAACGAAAATCAAGAGACAGAAGTTACCTACTTAACTACCCAAATAAAACAAAGCCTTAGAAAGGTATCTCACAAGTCAACAAATTACTTAATTCAAACAATGGGTTACATGTGATCTAAGCTATCTCCAGCTAGCTTGTATGGACTTCTTTATTGCCTGTTTGAACAGGCTACCTTCATAACTGCATACAGGAGAGCATACATACTAGCTTAAAACTCAAGAACAAAGATTGCATTATGTAATCTCCAACTGGTTAAAAAGATTATCAGACGTTTACAACCATGAGACATCTGGTCAGGGTAAAAGTCATAACTACGTGCAAAAACCACATGGAAATTGAAAAAAATATTTTATGAACATACCCGATTAAAGATGTAAGCTATATTAATTACATAAGTGTGAAATTACTAACTGTTCTAACTATGACTTGGCATGACATTAACTGAGTCAACTTATTTAGTTAAGATTGTGGTCATGAAATAGATTTAAATTTTTGTTCTTAGTGTTGTATTGTCTTACCACACTAATAACAGTTTTATAGTATAAAATGTTAGTCTTACAATGCTGTGTGCTGTAAAAAAAATATTCATTAAATTTTATTGTGAAGTATTAATTTACTTTTTTTAGAAATAATTTGCATAGTGATTTGGTATTGTTATTATAAAGAACTTTTTGTGAAGTTTTCAACCATCTGTAGTGACGTGCATTGTAAAATTGAACTTGATCTATATTAACAAAGGAGCAACAAATACAGACCTTCACATTTTGATGTAGATGTGAAGTGATTGTAATGTTTAAATATAATCCTTGAGTGAGATGTGTAATAAACATGTTTTGATATGTTTCAGGTGGTACTATGGTCGAATTACAAGGGCAGATGCTGAGAAATTACTAATGAATAAGCACGAGGGAGCATTTCTCATTAGAGTGAGTGAAAGTTCTCCTGGAGATTTTTCTCTTTCTGTAAAGTAAGTTGTATTTTTACTAGTTTATATCTTTAGATAATGGGTATTTACATTAAATTTGTATACACATTTTTCATTGTGTGTGTGTGTGTGTATATTTGTTTAGGTTTGTCATTGTAATAGTTCACTTCATATGTTACAGTACGATCATAGTTACATCAGAATGTTACATGTCAGATTAAAGTGGAACAGGCAAACACTTGCATTTGTTTAACTAGATAAAACACTTTTGAGACTTTTGTCTGTAAAAATACAGTTTGTAGTCAGTGCTTTAGCACTTTAGTAACAATGTCTACAGAGCAGTCATTCCTTTTAACTGGATCTTCCCTTAAATTGATAGCACACCAGTTTCATGTCTTCAAGGTTTTCAATCAAATGACAAGTCTATTACTCTAGTCTTATGTCCAAAGTAACATTGTTTTGTGAAGCTTTGGCTACAGCACCTGACTAATAAAAACTTTGTAAGATAGTCTTGTCAGTCTCCTAATACTCCAGTAGAAATTGACATGGACCCAGACATTTTCCATAACAACCAAATTTTTCTTTTAAGGACTTCTGTATGATATCAATATTACATGAGAAAAATTCACATGGGGGAAAATCAATATTTTAGGCAAGTCAAAGTATATGCATGTGATGTCCTAGAAAACATCAATTACATAATTAAGTTTTAGAATATAGGGACATGAATTGCCTTTTAAATACACAAAGTATTCCTCCCACGAAGGACAAAACAAGTAAGAAGAGAGAATAATAATTCCAGAATTCAAAACAAGATTCATTTTCATTTGCAAACCTTTGCCTTTTTGCCAAAAGCGTCAATCATTCAATGCAACTTGGAAAACTATGGGCGTCACAATGCCTTATAAAATAATGTTCCTTAATGGTGGACAAAACAAGAAGAGAGAATAATAATTTCAGAATTCAGAACAAGATCAAATTCTATTTGCAAATCCTAACCCTTTGCTGAATATATGATGAACACTCAAAATATTTCTTCACATGTTTTAAAGCTGTCATTGTTCGTTCAATGTTCTAAAAAACATAGCAAAAGAATAGAATGTTAAACAGCATACTAAGTTTATTACAAATACTAATAAGTACATCAGTAAACATGAAAAGTGAACATCTTCTATATTAATCAAATTCTTCATCTTCAACATTGCTAGAGGTGTTTTGTGCTTCACACTTGCAACGGATACTACAAGTGAAACCCTTCTTGAAACATCTAACATCTGTAAGAAGTTCTGTGGGTGCTGCAGCTTTGTCAGTGATTACAGGTAAAATGGAACCATCTTCTACCTTTTACCCATACTCCTCCTTATTTAGCACAGTCTTCAAATGATGCCAAGTACGGACTTGATAATGAACTCAAAGAATGTGGAAGTAGGCTGCTCTGCTTGTTGAAGGCATGCATTGAATAGCAACAAAATTCTGCAATATCACCATCAAGTATTGCAGTTCATCTAAATTTTTGGGTTTGGCACTGTCCCTGTAGAGAACCTGCATGAACTTCTCACCAATTTCCTGTAGCAAGTCGTTTGATAAACATGTATTCGCCATTGTTGGGAAGACTGAAGTATGTTGAGATGCTTAACTTTACCGATACTATGAAGTCGTTTCGCATTCAGACATAACATGAGTAATTCTCTCCTGATAACTTCTTTCACTATCCTGATTGAAATGTATTGCTGCTTTGTATGTAGGAATATATTTGCTGAATGTTCTGCATGATGCAATACCAATATTAGAATATTGTTTGCTGTGGCAATTACCCATTCATGGTTGTCTGTGAATTCAAGTGCCTTTCAAAATATCACCACATAGGCATCTCCTTCCTCTCCTGCATGATCTATGTTGTTCCCAGCTGACTTAAGGTGAGTAGCCAGCTGGTTAATGAAGTTTTGTTGATTATGTTTCTTTGATAAAAATTATGCCTTGTCTGTAGGAACTGGAGTATTGTTGTTTATCACCATGGGTACTGGGGTAGTTGTTGTTAATCACCATGTCAGCACATGATATTTGCTGTAGTTGCCATTTCTTTGTTCCAGTCCTTTTGTCATTTCTACTTTATAGCTATCATAGATTGCCCATACAGCACTGCTCGCTTTCTTGGTTTGTACTACAGTAGATACCAAAATGTCAAACACTGTGTCCATTGTTCCAGTTTTGGGCCATGGAATATGATGAATCAGAGCACAGCCATCATACACCCTGCCTGACTTGGTGGAACAAGGTAGTTGATTTTTATAACTGTACTCATTTGAAGCATGTGCTCTGCTAGTTGTGACTTATGGGTTTTCCTCATACTTCCACCAGACTTTAGTTTTGGAGTTAAGGAATTATGTTTGTCAAGTCCAGCAGTACTGTGTTGAGTTTGTTCTATGTTACTTGCTAGGGTGTAAGCCTTGTAGCACTTGTCATGCACATGGTATTTTTCAGAAAGCAATGATTGCACTTTCTGGTGAAGCTCATCTCCACACTTTTGTGATGTTTCAAGCAGCATAGATAATCCCTTTGGACCTAATATTCTATAACTACCATCACTAATTTTACTACCACAAGCTACACAAAGACATGGTGATGTCTTATCTGTAATGAAAAGAATTAAAACAAGTAACTGACAACAAAATTAGTAATAGCAGTAGCAACAGCAGTAGTAGTAATATTGTTATAAACAGCAGCTGAGCATTAATATTATCATTACTAGTCACAACTGTCTTTATCCATTGCCCTGAAGTACTATTTTCAGAAATTTATTTGACATTCATAGTATTAAACTCATTAAATATTGCTGTATTCATACATGGTTATTGAATTCAAAACATATTATTTAATTACTACAGTTATCTCAAGTACAGTCACTAGTGCCTGTTTTTGTTTGAGGCTTAAAAATAGAGCTTTAGTCAATATTAAATATGTCACATTTACCTTTAAAATTCCCAAGGTCTATAAGCCTTAATATCCTAAAATATTGAAGTTTAAATTTTGTTACAAAAT
>NW_013666391.1:391136-393322 GCF_000517525.1 Limulus polyphemus | reverse complement strand
ACGTTTGAAATTTATAACTGTTCCTGGTCAAATGTCATATATTTACCAGTTGATAGGGGTTAGTAAAATCACAGTTTATAGCTTACACGGTTATAACAGTTTCATAGTAGACTTGTCTCTTCTCTGTCATCTGTTTGGCGCACCACCTTTTTATAGGTACTATATTTAACCGGATACAGAAATGGATATTGTTGATTCTTGTGTTCATGAATGTTCTACAATCTTGGAGAATTGGCGGGAAATTTCGCCGTACGTAACTAACACAGGAAGCTAGACACACCTTCAAACATAGACTTAATCGAAACAAACATTGACATTAAAATAAATATATCACAAATTCGTTATACGGAACACATATCTGATAATGCAAGTCGCGCCTATTTCTACATACAAATTCAACCCAAACAATGTTCATATTAAAAATAAATACATAATAATAAATTCGTTACAAACTCAATGCAAAAACCTTTGATATGTTGATTCAGTGTTTAGTAGTAGTCTTTTCACACAAAAAAAATGCATTGTATAGGCCTAACGTTGACCTGTAAGAAAACATATTTCCCCATGTGTGAATTTTTCCTGCATCTTTCAGATACCCATATGCAAGTTTTAAGACCAAAACTTGTTTGTTATGGAACATGTCTGGGTTGGCCATATTTTGTGTCAATTTCTACTGAACTATAAGCATGATAAATGTAATAGAAATATTAATGTAGTTTTTGATGAAATGGTTTACCATACTTGGATAGGGTAATTTTGATAGGTGCTTTTGACACATGTCTGTGATCTGATGATTCTTCACCATACATTTATTTTTGAAAGCTGTGGTAGATTTACCTGTAAATCTTGAAATATGATTTTGCATTGAATTGTTCATACAATTTATTTGTGTTACTTTTGTATAGATATTACATTTGCAAGTTTTTAGATTGTATTAGTAGCAATTTTATATGTATGTTTTTAACCATTTTTGTATTTGTACACGCTAGTCACTGGCCACGACTTTCCTAAAGCTGAAAACTTTTAAACATAATTTCTATTTAGAAATCATTTTTCTAAAATCCTAAGCAGATAGTCATTTATCTTCAGCGTCAAGCTTGGCTTGATATTCATAGACATTTTGTTAATTCCAAAATATCTTTTAAAATTGCTCTGTATATTACATTTAATATTGCATAAAATTAGTATTATTTAATTTTTACCTGTACAGACATGCATTGTCATTGTTTATTTCTATTTTATTTTTTCCTGGATATTAAATTTAGTTTATAATAATTAATACAAATATATGTTCAACTTGTGATTAAAGGTGTCCCAATGGTGTTCAGCACTTCAAAGTACTTCGTGATATGCAAGGCAAGTTTTTCCTTTGGGTTGTTAAGTTCAGTTCATTGAATGAACTAGTAGAATACCATCGGTCAGCTTCAGTGAGTCGCTCCCAGGACATTACACTAGTGGACATGCAACCAGAACAGGTTTGTAACTTAACTGTACATATATTTTATATTTAATATACTTATAACAAAAAAAATGATAACAACCTATCTCAAAATGAATGCAAATATTTCTTAATATTTGAAAATTACTTGTATGACTTGCACAAAAAATATATTAAAATATTACATCTTAATTTGCTGTTACAATAAACTAAATATTCATAAAATCACAAGACTGGTTCTGGTTTTGCTTATAAGATCAATTAATTTCTTCAGTATTGCCATGAGAGTTATCAGGTAATATTTAGAACACAGAAAGCAGTTTTAATTTATTTAACTTAAAAAGACCTAGAGGTGATTGAAAAAGCAAGTTTCAATTAAACTCCTTTATTTTTAAATATGTAGATCTTTAAAGATATCTTGCATACGTTGTTAATTTATTAAGGTTATGCTTGAATCCTAAATTGAAAATTTATCCAATTACACATGTAGCTTAGGAAACTATTTTATCACTGAACACGTGTATAAGGAGCAAGTATGTGTGCATGTTAAAGAAAAAAACTACCAAGTTAACTTCCAAACTTGAAATATAAAACTATTGGGTGATATTCTATGTAATCATAATTGAAGAAGTTAACCTCAAGAGAGCTTATATTGCTCTAAACTTTAGTTCTCAATTGGTCATGGCATAATTTTGTTGCCTAATGTAACTTAATATGGTTTCATCATATAGTTTGTTTTTATAGTGTG